>NW_010431372.1:44062-44270 GCF_000710305.1 Buceros rhinoceros silvestris
GCCGCACCGGGGGGCGGGCGGCGGGGTTACCGAAGCCGGGGCCAGCCGCGAAGATGCGCCGGGGCGGGGCGGGGCAGGTTCCCTCGCGCACGTGGTGCTGAGAAACGCCACAAAACCCGTGGTACGAGGGGGCCGAGCTCAACCCCCGGCCCTTGCGTGCCGCTCGCCCCGTCGTGAGGAAGGAAACGGTTACGTGTCCCTTCCTCCC
>NW_010431373.1:0-1317 GCF_000710305.1 Buceros rhinoceros silvestris
ATCCCTGGGGACTGGGGCCGCAGCACCCCTGGTTCCCTGTGCCCACCACCCCACACGCAGGACCCTGGGAAGCAGTGGGTCCCCAAAACAGGCTCCCAGAAGGGGCTGGGGTCCCCCACTCACCTCCAGCACATCACCCTGCTTACTGTCACAGCTTGCCCGCCACCTTTCTGGTGGCCGTGTCACCTGGAAATGATCTCACCAACCACGGCAGCACCCAGGGCTAGCTGGCTCAGCCCTGGCAGGGCCCTGGGGGCGGCCCCAGATGGTGGTGACACACTCCCCGGCCTGACTGCCATGGCGCAGGCGTGTGGACACATATACCCACGCATACAAACGCACTCTGCTTGCACCCAGCTCCCACCAGAGACGGGGCTGCCAGCCGCACCCTGCTCACCCCCAGGATGCTGCTGCCACCCAGCTACCCAGGAACCATCCCCGGCCCCTCGCTGGATCGCGCCACCCCTTGTGCCCCCCGTGGGACCCCATACCGGTGAGCATTTTGCCTCCCTCGGTGCTGGCACCCGATGCTGCTTGCTCGGGCGGCTTGGGCAAGCAGGTCTTGGGGCGTGGGCACAGGAGGCCATTGACCCCTGTGGTGGGGGTGGCCGGGGAGGCCGGCGTGCCAGGTTCCCCCTCACTGCCATCTCTGGGTCCTCAGAGCCTGGGTCCATGGCCTGATCCTGCCCACCGGCACGGAGCATCCCCCACTCTGAGCACCTGCCTGCAGCAGTGGCCACCCGGAGCGGAAAGACACAGCTGGGTGAGGGCCCTCCCCCGACCCTGATAGAGCCCAGTGCAACCCCAATCTCCTCCCTAAGCCTCTTTCCTCTGCTAAATCCCCTCCACAGGTCGAGCCAGGGCAAGCTGAGCCCGTCTTGTGCCTTCCAGCTCCCCGGCACGGGCAGGGGACAGGCAGGAATTGGTGACCCTGTGGCTGCTCACCTTGGCCCTGAACTCTACCACCAAGGCAGGGACACAGCACAGTGTTTTGGGGGACACAGCAACACCCCCTAGCACCCACGGCACCCTGCTCGTGCTCAGCTCCATGCCCAGTGCTGGGGAGGGGGCAGCAGGCTTAGTGTCACCGAGCCTTGGCATTACCACCCCCGGGAATGCTGCTGCGGCAGGGATGCTGCCACCCTACCCCGGTGCAAGGTTGGTTTGTGCCTGCTGTCCCCCCACTCATCTCACCTGGGCCGCAGTGGCAGTGCTGCGGGGGTCTCTTGGCAGTTCCAGCCCCAGCGTCACAGTGAGCCAGGTGGTGTGCGAGGGGGCACGGCATCCGGGCTCAGCCATGAGGCTGGCCGGGCTGGG
>NW_010431373.1:1343-3020 GCF_000710305.1 Buceros rhinoceros silvestris
GTTCTCTTAGGATGTCGAGCCCCAGCTTCACAGTGAGCCAGGTGGTGTGCGAGGGGCCACGGCATCAGGGCTCAGCCATGGGGCTGGCAGGGCTGTGGTGACACCGGCCACGGGGTCCCCCTGAGGCGAAGCGGGAAGGGGAGGTCAGGATGGGTCCTCCAGCCTGGCCACGCCCCCCCTACACATCCTGGAGCCTCCACACTGCCTGGGGTCTAAAGGGTGGGAACTTCTTCCTACCCCCAGGGCCATCCTCTGCCCTGCCCAGGCAGCTGAAAGAGCCTTTGTGGAACTGTCCCCCCACCTCCCTGGGGCATGGGTGGGCTCTGCCCACAGTCTTGCAAAGGGAAGGGGGGCATCAACACATGCGCTGAGACCTGAATCCAACTGCCTCCTCTGATCTAGGGGTGCTGCCAGCGGTACCCCCATCCCCACACTGCTGCAGGACATGTCCTCGGGGCAGGCTGCAGCTGGCACAAAATGAGTTTGCCAGGTCTCAGGCCAGATGGGCGCAAAGCCACGTCCACCCCACAGCATCTCCCATCTGCATGAGGTGCTGGGAGCAGGGAGGGGGGACCCCAGGAGCTGCAGGGGTGAAGCGTAAACCCTCCCACTTCCCCAGCACCAGCGCAGAGCAGCACCCCGGCCAGACCATTCGGCATCTGCTGGTCATTAGCACTAATCGACAGCAGCCTAATTAGCCAGGCTGCAGATGGGCACTGCACCCCCCACCTCGGGCTGCAGCAAGACTTTCTCCTTAAAGCTTTCCTGTCCCAGCAGGGGTTGTGTGTGGGGTAGAACCCCCTCCTGCCCCCCGAACCGGGATGCTTTGTCCCAGCCGACTGTCATCCCTTGAGGGACGATTTGAGTCAAAACTCTGGTGCTCCAGGGACAGGATGGGGCCTCTCATGGAGAAACTGAGGCACAGAGCAAGGTCTGGTCCGCAGGGTGGCTAGGACAAGGCTCAGCCACAAGCCCACAGCAGTTCCTGGTCCTGTGGGGGCTGCTTCTCTGCCCACAAAGGCCCTCCCCATGCTCCAGGGGAGGCTGCCTCACAGTGGGGCCACAGGCTGGCAGCTGCCTGAGTAGGAAAGCATCGCCAGCCCCCCAACACCCCACTGGCAAGGCTGGCCCACACCCTGCACTAACCAACCCTGGGATAACGAGGTCCGAGTAGCTCCAGGGGCTGGTAACAGGTTGTACAGCCTGCACAGCTCCCACTCCGCACCCCCAGGCCTCGGCACAGCACGATGGGGGTGCAGAGGCTGCTTCTGCCCCACTCCCTGAGGGGAGCAGCAGGCTTGGGGTGGCTCTGGGACCAGACCTGTGGCACCTGGGGTCCATCCTGGACCCTCTCCCTGAAGCGGGCCCTGCAGCACAGACCCGTTCAGAGAGACCGTTCTGGGCAGTGCCTGCATTTAGGAGAGTTTTGCAAAGCCCGGCGCTGAAAACCTTTGTTCAAGGGCTTTGCCCTGAGCCAGCTCAGCAGAGGGCCAAAGTAAGAGGTGGGCGGATGTACACCTCCCAGAGCTTGCAGCACCTGATGAAGTGACCCACGTTCTGGGGCAGCGAGCTGATGCTGGAGCCCAGCAGCACCAGGGCACCCTAGGGAATGCTGCACCAAAGTAGCCCCAGGGAGATGAGTGCGTGGGGAAGCACCAGCGCCAGGCTGTGCCCCAG
>NW_010431373.1:3269-3511 GCF_000710305.1 Buceros rhinoceros silvestris
GCTGCCACTTGTAGAGTGAGCGAGGGGCCCAACTGTGCCGGGAGAAGACAAGCAGGGTCCTGCTAGCAAGGTAGGATCACCACCTGGGCTGTCAGCACCATCTCACCAAGTTTAACTTATAGGTTTTATTTAAAGAAGTAAAACCAACAGAGACCAAAAGCACCCGCAAGGTCCTGAGCGTTTAGAGAAAAACCTGCCGCAACGCAGCCGGACACAGCCACGGTGCTGCCTGCCGAGCTGGC
>NW_010431373.1:3703-3911 GCF_000710305.1 Buceros rhinoceros silvestris
GCTCCAGTTTTCAGCAGCTGCAGAACCCCAGGAGGCCCAGGGCTGGCCCCGGAGGACAAGGATCCTCTGTTCAGCGCTGGAGCTCCCACGAGCCCGTGGAAGAGGAAGAGCAGAGCAAAGCAGCCTTTTCTCCAGGAAAAAGAACCTTCCCCCGGCTTCCGCTGTGGTTTGGGGAGGGTTCAAGGGCACCGGGCACTAACTGCCTGCT
>NW_010431374.1:0-36316 GCF_000710305.1 Buceros rhinoceros silvestris
AATAATAAATAAATAATAATAAAACTAATAAAAAATCTTCAAACACATTAACTTCCTGCCCTTTGCCTTCCTTCTGAAAGAAAGACCATTCAGTCTTTGTAAGGAGCGCACTGAGATTGAAAAAGGTGCACAAAAGAATGTTGCCAGATGGCTGACTGTACTGTTTAGTCAAAACAGTCAAAGCAGTCATTCAATTAAAAAATAAAAATTCTTTTGGATCTGCATTTGCACTCATAATTGGGACTCCTGTGCATTTGCATATGCAGTGGAGAATGTTGTGGAAAAGATTTTAATTTATTTCAACAACCCAATTGTATTTGAAAGATATGAGGAAGACATGAAAAAGGATGTCTGAGAAAGTTAAACCAAACAGAAGGTCGGGGCAAGAGCTAACATATGATAAAGGCTTCTTTGAAACTCCTAAGGAGCATCAGGCTGTAGGAGGCATAGGACTGCAGAAAGGAAAACTCAGAAGCTGATTTACATTTTACCTTTGTCACATCACCCATTAGACTGATAACAGCTCTGATGTTTTCGAGTTACAAGTCAGCAATGCATGAAGACTTAACAATTGTGATAAAGTCACTAAAGACACCGCTTAGCTCACCTAACTTTAGGTATGTAATAGTCAGCTGCTGAGTCTCCTCATGTAGCCAGTAAGAGAGCTACCTCCTGAGTGAGGGCGACTTGTTCTTTAGTCTTGGACACCCAGATGGAATCAACCTGTAGGTACGTAACTCTCTCTGTTAGACTCAGCTTACATAATGACCATTTTTAGCCCCAAGACTTACGTATTAGATTTCTTGATGAGATGAATCCTTGTATAATATCAGCAAGACACACCATGAAAGCAAATAAAAATGTAAGTGTAGAGGAAAAAAATGGGATTCCAAAAAGCCTTTTGTTGACAGATTTGATGAAAGATGAAACTTTTCAAGAAATACTTCCTGATTTGTCACTTACTTTCTCTTGAGCACAGAAATTTTTTGTCCTAAGGGGTTGCTTGCAAGGTTAAAGGACAGGATTATAGCCACAGTTTGAAGGTAAGTGAATCTGTAAATCTGCCAGACTGGAATTGAGATTTTGGGGTGGGGAGTGGGAGTGGGATGCAGAGGGGAAAAAAACAGCTTTAACAAAGTATTGGTTAATGAAAAAGAAAGAAAATGAGTGAGACACAATGAGCTAGTGGTTAATTAGTTTTCACACCTATGCATATTTTCACACCAATATATGTTGCTAAAGCTGATGTTGTAACCAGTCCTTTCGTAGATTCTGAAGTCAGTGTGATGAAGCCATCAAAAAAAAAAAAAAAAAAAAAAAAAAAAAAAAAAAAACCAACCAAACATCCAATTCTTTATGATGCCTCTTGTATTCCGTACATCTCAGGCTAATTTGGTAACATAATAAATACTAGTTTTTTAGTAAGGCATTTTAAACCTCATTTTAGAAAGGTCTTCTAAAAGATAAAAGAGTTGCTATGACTAAGGTTAGCATCCTATCATGTCATAAATATAAAATAAATCTTTGAATTTAACTATCAGTCTCAAAAACTACCACTCCTACTATGTTCATGAATTCCCTGATACAATACAGAACTGTAGTTAAATGAATGGAAAGATGGGACCATTTAATTAAAATAGTTTTATTAGTATTTCATTCAAAGTAGAATACAAAAATGTAGCCCATCAATTTTGCTTGTGACAAAAAACCTTTTAATGGGAGGTAAAATTCCAGAAATTCCAGGAATCATAGCTTTAAGAAAGGAAAAATCTAAAGAATTAAATGTTGCAAGCTAGTTAGAAAGCATAGGTGAACACAAGTGACAAGACAACAATCAATTTATGATGTTGCACCACTATATAAACTCAAACAGAAATGGAAATAAAAAGTAGCAAACCAGCCAGAAGTTGTTTCAACTATTTTGTAGTATCTACGTTAACCTCTGAAATGGGTAACATACTCTCTTTACTGTCACTGGAAGGAAGACCCTAAAAGGATCCGGGTCACCTTATTTAGATGCCTGCCTTAGGACAAGGTGAATTGTTACTGAGAAAAATCTGTTTCTCCCCATTGAGTATGAAAGAAGGTACAGATGACAGCTTTTAGGTGTGGACCTTTAAAGACATCTTCCCAACAGGAAGGCAACTAAAATTATCCATGAAATAGCAATCATGACTTGATTTCTCCAATGTCCTTACTTTGAAGAAAGAAAAGTCATGCAGGAAGAAAAAGTTCTTAGCAAAGATTATTGCATAATATCTTTTTGTTTATATTTTTGTGAGCACAGAGGAGGGAATGAAGTGGTTCTACCTAGATTATTAAAGTCAGTGGATTTTTGAAAGATTAATTTGCCTTTTAAAAATCCTGCCATGATTTATACTAAATATTAATGACCTTACATCAAGATTAAAATATGATAAAGAAATGTTAAAACTGATAAGCCACCAGTGATTTGATTTGAATTGGAACTGGTATTTGTTGTAGTTTAGGATTTTGGCTCCGGTACAGGGTGAGGGGGTGGGGGTGGTGTTCCCCCCTTATTTGGGTGTCAAAGGAGGTACCATGGTGTTGGTATCTTTCTAGCAGAATTAGAACTATGAAAAATATGATACTCCCTCTGGGAACTTGGCAGCCGAAACCCAGTTGCAACACCATCAAATAAGGAACTATATCTCTAGCTAGCACCTGCTTGATTAACTCTAACCAATCAGAAACTGCTCGTGAACTAACCCCTGTATCCAATCATAGCGCCTTAAGAGATGCATGCTGTCTGTGTGCTAAAGACACTATCCAATCACCATGTAACCAGTCGCGTGAGCAAGAACCTATTGTCTATAAATTAAGAAGCATTGTAAACAATAAACGAGCTTTCACTGCACACCACATTGGTGTCAGAGTGATTTCTCCATCCCAGCATGCAAATCTCCATAATTGGGGGCACGTCGCCACACCGTGGGTGAAGGTACCAGCCCCTGTAACTGGCATTACGAAACATTGTCCCAGGTCCAATTTTGCATCCCAGCCCCGGCCCAAGCCGTGTCAATGCTTCTTTGAATAACACTATAAAAAGAGGACCACGATGCTTTTTCTTTTTTTTTTTGGCACACATTTTTGGTTCAGAAAGAGAGAACTCCTGAAGTAGACATCTCAGCAGCAAGAACCTTTCTTCACTGTACTGAAACAGTAAAGATCTTCCAAGCAACAAGCAGGCTTTTTATTTTGTTTATTACTGGAGGGTGGAAAGAAGAGGTACCGGGAGGGAGGAAACCTGGAGTTCCCCCCAAACCCTGTACTGAGAGTAACCTCTGCCAAGGGAGGAGAAAAAGGGTCAAAGCACTGAGAATGAAGGCCCTGCTGGAATGCCAAGGGAGACCCAGAACTTCCCCTGGAAACCCGGTGACTCTTAAGTTTTGTAACTGGACCAGGTGCAGTGCTGGAGCTGTGGGCCCAAGGATGCATACCCCTTCCCCACATGGAATGGAAACCAGCTGTGCCAAGCCACCTCCTGTAGGGGAGAGAGAGACTGCATATTCAGAGGACGTTTTGTCCCAAAACTCAATCTGGAACTTAATGCAAGAGGCTAAAAGGACTGTGCCTTTCCACTCTTGTTTCCCCCCACCTCCGGTGCAGACCATGTTCATAGTAAGTGAGGGGGGTGGAGTGGAAGGAAGGTATATGTAGTTATGCATTTAAGATCACTGTTCTCTTTCTTCCTGTCTGTCCTACCTGAATTTAACTGACGTTTTGTGATTTTCATTGTTTTTGAACTAAATTATTTTTCATTTACCCCGATTCAAGCCTGCTGCCTCTTTGCCCATTTTTGCTGCCTTTCCGTTGTTTCAAACGGCAACAGTATTTTCAAGAAACAAGAACATTAAAAGCAATAAAACATACCTTAAACATGAAACATGGAGATTTACAAGTTCACTTGTATTATTGGTTTTAGATTTTTACAAATTTATAAAGTGGTTAATAGCAAGGAATTAAGTGTTCGTGTTACAGTCTTATCTATATGAGCTTAATATTTTAGTTAGGACCTCATGCCTTGCTGAATGTGGAATGTAAGCAGGGACACAATGGTTTGTAATGCATTTGGAATAACGTTAATTTTACTAAATATATCTAAGTTAATGACACACAAGCTAGAAAAATAGGGAAAAAAGTCATTAAACTATTTTTCATCAGAAGGTATATTTCCACCCATAGTGAATTTATTTATTGTTCAATATTTCTAAAATTAAAAAAGAAATTGAATTAATCTTTCTCATATTCTTCATCAGTGCAGGGCTGAGGGGTTATTTTGCTGATTTTTAAAATTTTTGTTTTTAACCCAAAATCTTTAGCCAGGTTTTTTGATGTAGTATGCCTGCAAGTGACTGTGGAGCAGCCCAACATGTAGCAGGTTTGAGCACTTTGTCCTGTCCTATCAAATGACATGCTTGACTATCTGCAACTGATGTCTTGGTTCCCTTATGTTGGCGGGAATGTTCTTTCATGTCCCCTCATAAAGAACCCAATTCTCTTTGTTGATATTGTCCCTCACAGCATCCTTCCGGACAAGTTGTCCAACTGTAGGATCAGCAGGTTCACAATGTGCTGGGTGAAGAACTGACTGAACAGCAGGGCTAAAAGGAATATCAAGGATCTGGATGCAGAGGTTGAATGTATCATTAATAAGTTTGCTGACGATACCAAACCGAGAGGTGCTGTTGACTCTCTTGAGGGACAGAAGGCCTTTGAAGAGGGATCTAGATAGACTGGAGCACTGGGCAGTCGTCAATGACATGAAATGTAACAAGTGTAAATGCCAGATTCAGCACCTAGGATGGAATAACTCCAGGCACAAGTATAAATTAGGAGAGGAGTGGCTGGAGAACAGCCATGTGGAAAAGAATCTGAGGGTGCTAGTTGACAGCAGGCTCAAGATGAGTTAGCAGTGTGCCCTGGTAGCCATGGAGATAAAACACATCCTGGGGTACTTCAAGTACAGTACAACCAGCCAATCAAAAGAGGTGATTATCTCACTGTATTCAACATTGGTGTGGCCTCACCTGGAGTACTGTGCACAGTTCTGGGCCCTGCAATTTAAGAAGGATGAGAAGGTCTTTGGATGTTTCCAAAGGAGGGCAATAAAGCTGGTGAAAGGGCTGGAAGGAATGTAGGAGGAGCTCAGGGCTTTGGGTTTGTCTGGTTTGGAGAAAAGGAGGCTGAGGGACAACCTCATTGCTCTCTACAGCTTCCTGAGGAGAGGAAGAGATGATGGGGATGCTGATCACTTCTTCCTGTATGTAGGTATAGGATGCATGGGAATAGTTCAAAGCTGTGTCAGGGGAGGTTTAGACTGGACATTAGGAAGCATTTCTTTATAATGAAAGGGTGGTCAAACACTGGAACAGGCTTCCTAGACACATGGTCAATGCCCCAAGCCTGTTGGGAGGCATTTGCACAATGCCCTTAATAATATGCTTTGTTTTTAATTAACCCTGAATTGGGCAGGCACTTGGACTAGATGACCATTGCAGGCCCCTTCCAGCTGAACTATTCTATTCTATTCTGTTCTATTCTATTCTATTCTATTCTATTCTATTCTATTCTATTCTATTCTACTCTACTTAGGAAAACTTGTCTTTTGTGAAAAAAAACAGAGGAACACAGAATATAGTCTATGTCTATTAAAATAGAACTCAAAATACCTAAAATGAAATTTCTGCCTTCCACACCACATTTCTCATATATTCACTAGTAGTGTTGCTTTTTGGGGAATTAAAAAATAGATACCTGTGAATCCTGCAATAAGAAAAGAAAAGCAAATCACCAGTAGACAGTACTACGGAACACAAGACTTCAGAGATTTCTTGAAAATGGTGGCTATGTAAGTAAAAAAAAAAAAAAAAAAAAAAGGAAAATTAAAAAAAAAAAGATCATTGCAGCCTCAGAAAGTTCTCCAGACAGGTGAAGCAAGGGGTGCAACTAATGGACATACAGCTGTCCATTGAAAAAAAAAAAAAAAAGAAGAGAGAATCTAAGTAAACGAAGGCTTTTTTGCTGGTAGAAAGAAAGAAAGAAAACTGGAGGAAGGAGATGGTAACAAACAAAGAGACAAAGTACACACGATAAAGATACTGAACAGAACTGTGTAGCAGACAATTAAAAAACAGCAAGAAGAAAAATTTCCATAGTAAGTCAAGAATGATAACTGTTTTGCAATAGCTCTTGGAGGACCACCTTATTTACAACACCTTTGCAGTGTCCTCATTTTGTTCCTAAGTGGTGCATAGTTTCAATAACATTTTATGGTCCAAGATTAAAATAGCAGTATTAAATATTTTTTAATCTATCACAGATCTGTGGGAGCACGCACTTACACTGCAGTGAGGAATCAGCCTATTATTTTCCCTGTAAAAACAGCTCTTAGTTTGTCCATCATTTTTTCCCCCTTTTTTTGAAAGGGCTTTGGGGCTTTGGGACATCAGGACTGTTTACTGTAATTCCAGCATCTTTTATTAACAGTTGGATTTTACGGATGCAATGGAAACTTTTCAGAAGACTACTATACTAGGATGACTTCACATTTTGATTAATTCGTAATAATATTAAGAAGTCTCTTACTGTTCTCTTGGAATTAATAGGCAAGTCTATGGGAATGCTTATGAGATCTAATATTTCTAACACTAAAATAAGCCAGTTATATTCAGAAAAATGCCCAGAATTATGCTACATGACAAGCCAGTCATCTTCATCTGGAAAAAATGAGACTGAACAAGTCTAATTCTAAAGGGAATTAAAGAAAAAGCGGCATAGGTATTAAAGAAGATGCAGGCTAAAGAAAATTATTTTTCTTAGATCAAGCTTTAATCAGGCTTATAATTGTTTTTAGATACTAACCATATGGGTCAGTAGGAGACATAAAAATAGATTAGAGGTAATTCATTCTGCTGAATTGAGAACATAACCTGTTGTGGTTTTATTAACATCAAGCAAGGAGTAGAAAACAAAATGTCATTGAGATTAATATTGAATTATGAGATGTGAAAGCTTTGCCCAGGAAAGGATCTTGGGCATTTAAATACCTCTCAAAAATCTATCACGCATTTAAAAAGAAATTTATGTCCAGGTTCTCAACAAATTTTAAAGAAACTTGTTTTCACTCCATTCGTGTAAAGTATTCAAAAACAGATCAAGATAAAAAGACAGAATCTGTTCTGTCACTGAATGATTGCACTCAACCTGATTAGTTTCCCCTTCTTCCAGATGTGCTTAGGAAGAAAAAAGACTAGGTTAATTTGAGGATGAAAAGCAGAGAGCACAAACATCTACCTCAGGGGAAGACACTCAGGGCCGATATTCTAAATGAAGTGACTTCATACCAAGTAGCACTGAGAAACAGAGAGCTGTGTGATTTAAGACATACTACTGTCTTCGGATTTCTCAGTTGACTAATGTAAGGGGATGTTTATCCAGAATGTTGTGGGATTGGTTTTTTTCAAATGTATCCAACATCTACTTACATCATACCATAGATGGGGAGCCAGGGTGCCATTTTCAGCCACAGAGACTCCATTTTTAAAAAACAAACTCTGGCATAATGAAGATTTCAGTATCAATTTAAGTACCGATTTAGTACCAGTGGAAAAACACAAGTTTTGCCTTAGGAGCAAATAAAACATCATTGGCTAAGAATATTGAATTTTGTCAGAAGATATGAATGGATCTGATAATACCATTTGGACACAGAAGAAGAAGAATAGGAAGAAGATGACAACAACAATGACAATGACAATGACACCTTCAATAGAATTGAACTGCATTTGTCATCAAAGATTGCAGGATGGTTCTGTACAGCTGAATACTTTAGGAAAATAAAGGAAAATAAACTTTACCTTTCAGAAAGGATCACATCAGTAAATAAAATGAATAATAAAACATTTAGTTCTGGATTTGGAAATACTTTAGACTGAATAAAAAATTGTAGGATCTCTGTTTTAAAAACTAATGTGTCTGAACATGTTTTTTAAGAGATTTAACGTATAATGGTGCCACTATATCAGACTTCTGAGCTACAGATAAAAAAAATCAATTAATGAAGGAAGATGAAAGCAAATATTTCATCTAACATAGAGGGTTTTTTCAGTGATTTATGTTAACTGTTTTTATCTATCTGAATGATAGTCATGCAGGTCCAGTTCCATGAGCCACTGGAGACAATGAAGGTAATTACAAATTGTGAGAGGCAATGGGACATTATATGCCAGACAGAAAAGCTGTTTATATATTGCCGAGTACAAAAATTACATCTGTCCTACACAGGAGTGGAAAATATGCTCTAAGTGCTACATAAAAGGATACCCAAGAAAGCAGTAGTTGCAATGTAAAGGAGGTAACCTCTCCTATGGCCTCATAAGGCCTCATCCTAAAACTTTCCAAATTCTTTTTTCATTAAAATATCCCAGTAATTATTACTGACCTGAGCAAATGTTACAGAATTGACTCCTGATATAAGGATGTTTTTCTAAAACCCAGTGAAGCCTGTTTCTTGACATCAGCAGATTCTGAATTATGTCTTTAGTGAGTCCTGCTCACTTAACTGTTATTAAAAACAGAGAGGGAATAAATGTTAAGAATAACAGTATAAAGCATATAGAGTAGAGTACCACCTCTTTGCTTTATACTGCAGAGAAAAATCCATTGTTGTAATTGGCCTTTATTATATATTTCCAAGATAAAGGATTAATAGCATAAGCCAAGAATCTCATCACAGTTTCTAAATATTAATAGGCCACTGCGAACAAGTATAATAAAGACACACTTAGGCAGAAAGTGACCAAAGGAATCAGAAGCAAATGCTAGAATCAACTTTATCAGATCCTCCTATAATTCTTGCTGTTTCTGAAGTATGCCTGCACTTCACTTTAATATAGCAGCCACTTATATCCAGGAATCATTTCTGTATGAATTGTCTAATGGGAAAATAAAGCTATAATTATAATGCATAAAGATATCAGCTGAACACTTTATAATGACAAGATGTATTCACTATATTACAGACAAGCCTAAACACCCCACAGAAGATATTTCTAACTGTACCGTATTTTGCATATGCTTATACACATAAATACACTCCCTTAATTGAAGGAAGTTTGTGCTGTGATGATGAAATCCAAGGAAAGATGAGCAAATATTTAGCTTTGGGATCTTTAAACTGTACTGTCTGCTAAATAGGTATTGCATAACTTTGTTCTATTTGGAAGACAAAGCACGTAAGGTCAGCAGTTTTGCACACTTTGCAGCTCTCAAGTAATTTGTTTGAATAAGCTTAAAGTATAACAAATGCTTAGAAATTGTTTTTTCCAGGACTGCAATTTGAATAGCAAGAGAATTTTTTTAATAAACCTACCAACTTATATATAAAATCTTTTCCAAGATGAGATTATCATTACTGATAACATAATCATCATAGGTGTTTTCTAATAAAGTAATGTACATTTCATAAGATGGAACAGAGGTGCATTCGAAACGATGAAGAAAACATTACAAAAGCAATGCAAGCAAACAGCACCATAAATGTACCTTAGCAGTCAGAGTAGAGCTAGAGAAATATGAAGAAAAATAATTTGTAACATTATTCTAACATATGATGAAAGGACCTAAAAGTTGCAGTGAATGGCATGCATGTGGGACTGAGGTAGCTGAGGAAATGCTAGATGGTACTAGAATAACAGACAAATCTATCAATTTTTTTTTCATTTGCCTTAGAAAGCAAATGCAAGCAACAAACATGAAAGAATCACAGAGGGTATGTGAAGTAGCAAGAGACATATTATCCTTCTAAAGAGATTCATTATGTGTTTCAGTGACTGTCTCAGTGCAAAATGAGAACAGCAATACAGTGCTGAGACTTTCAAGGATCTCACTAACCAGGAGGAAAGCTTGCCTTCCTCTTTGCACAAATGCCTGGCTGAATGTCTGAAGAGAGATTTCCCATTATGTGAAAATTATTCTCTCTATAGTGGCAAAATTTTCTTTCTAATTCTCAAGTCTTGCTATCTAATACTTGACTTGGTGAACCTTTTATATTGTATTATTCTCTTTTTCTCTCATTTTTTTCCTTTTTTCCTCCATAAAAATCCCTCAGATCACAATTAATAAATTTTGAACAATTGTTTTATCTATACTTTTTGCCCTGGAAGTTTCCACTGACCGAAAGTAATAATCACAACATGATTAAAACCAGCAGTGATTCTGAATAATCTGTTCTAGTCATGCCTGAGCAGGAGAAAGCAAATCTACTCTCTATATGAAAATTTTATTCAACTGTGCAGACAGAGTCATATGCAGACGCAGTCATGTGCAGACGCAATCACGTGCAGACAGGTTATAAATAATGTGTGAGGTCCACTGAAATCCCAAAGAGCTAACTCTTTCCTTCTTCTCCACTACTAATAACTAGAGAAGATGCAGTCCTCTGCCACCATAGATGAAAGCCATCCAGCTCAGTGTCACCTCTTTGGTGAAGTAATTAGTAAAGAATCAGTAGTTGGAATAGCTCCACTAGCCTCTGATCTCTCTTCACCTTTTTGGTACCATTTGGAGACCTTTAATTGCCTCAGAAATACAAAATGTTTTGATGCACAAATTATACTGAGACCATTCTGCTTTTTTACTAATAAAGGGGGACAAGATGTATGAACCAGATAGGGAGAAAGAAGTTGTTCACTCTGAGTTCAAGAATTCAACAGAAACTTCAACACTTAGAAACTTCTCTGCCTAAGATTAGGTCGATATCCAAAAAATGTGTTATGTGTAAGTGAAAAAACTCTACATTTTTCCCCTTTGTTTTTGTTGTGGGAAAGAATGTGGGTGGTGAACAGTTGGAGCTCATAGAACATATGTTGTTTCTTGCTATGTAGTGCAGCAGGAGATGTTAATTAAGAAAACAAAAAAAAATATGTTACCAGCATCAGCTAAAGTATTGCTGTTCATTTTTTAAATATTATATTATCATGCTACAGTGGGCAAAAAGTTTCAACGTGTTCTACTCAGGCTGCTAGAAACCCTGTTGCACTTGGCCATAAAAATGACTATGTATTGGTCATCTTAGCACCCTTGCTCCATGCCTTCAACAAAGATCTGACTTGGGCAATGAGGCACTAGGAGCTAAAGCCACCAAAGTCATGGCACTTTCAGAAATGCTTTATAGAGTAAGTTGACCACAAACTATGAGCTATGCCAGTGGCTGCACATCAGGTAGTTTGTGGCCTACCTGTGAGACCAACTTGCAGGGCTGGCAAGGAGGAAGCTGTGCAGTGGTCCAGCCCACTACCTCCTTCCCTCCCATCTCTACACCTAAGATGTGCTAGGATGACCAATACATAGTCCTTTTTATGGCCAAGTGTAAGAGGGTTTCTAGCAGCCTGAGTTTGCCCGAGCTGTTAAGAGCGTGCTAAATGCTGCAAAACCATTTGCCTCCCCTTTTTTTCTCCATCATAGATTTTTCAGCACAGGGTTGTACCTAGTGAAATGGAGGTGCTGGGAATGCTAACTGGTGGTGAGCAGAAGTGAGGGCAGACCTCAGTCTGACTGCCCCCAGAAGACTCCCTGGTTAAGTTTCAGTTCAGGCAGTTAGCTGCTGCAGAGCTTGAGGAGGTACTTCGCAAAAATTTTAGAGCAGTACTGCTAATTAGAAACTCTCCCTTTCGTGGCCTTTCCTGCTTTTTCCCCATTCATAAGTTGTCACATCAGGTGTGCTGGTAGAAGCAGTCTGTGCAGTTTTGCACACGCCAGACCGTAGTTGAAAACAACCCGCTAAGTACCGGATTTTTCAGTTATAGGACAAAGTTACATGAATGTCAGATTTTCACAGTCCTCCCACTGTGCCAGCCTGGTACCTTTCATTTCCAAGAGATAGTTTAGGTCATCTATTTTACAGTCTATCTCCAAAGCACTGCTGCTCTGCACAGATCAGGGCAAGCTGTGAGTTTCAGTAGGGCAAGACCTTACAAAAAGGAGCAAGGGAGGACTGGAATGGCTTACACCAGCCTTGTGTCAAAGGCAATGTAATGTTGAACACTGCTGCTCATGCAGGCTTATTTCCTGCTTTGGTTAAAACTGATATGAATAATGCAGAGCTTAAGTAGACAGAGTAAGGATCCACCTTACCTTCTACCAGTTTCATTGCAGAATAGTCACCTCTGGTGAGGGGGGTGTGAAATTAAACACTAGGAATGTAGTATCCTAAACTTACAAAGAAGATTTTCCCATGCTTGCCTCTCAGAGGTTTCAGGCACTTTAAGCTTTAAATAGAGGCTGTGACAGGGGTTTCAGAACCTACATTTTGGGCATAAGGTACTTAAGGTTCATTTAAATACTTCTGTGTCTCTGCCTCTCTGCATCTCATTTAATAGGAAATACACTTGTTCTCGTCAACACTTACATGTAGAAAGGAGAGAATATTACTAAGTCCCAGTCAAACATTTCATGTGAGAACAGTATTCTTTCAAAAAATATTGACTCATGGAAGACCAAAGTTTTGTGGAAACATTAATTTTAGTGAAAAATTTTAACAAACATTTTTAAATAGCATTGAAATATCTCATTCTGACAAGGTTGAAATACTTTCCTCTGAATTTTGCATACTGACCTTGATGTTGTTATGTGTAATTAATACAAATATAAATAAAAGCTGAAGTGTTAAAGTCAAAAACTAAGTACCACCTTATCTCAAAGTACTTTATTCTTACGAAAGTGAAATATGACCATAGAACTATTTGAGATTTCAGAAATCACAGAGGGAAATTTTGTTGATCGAAAGATATTTACTTATACTCTTTTCTCTCCAAAATGTCAAAAAGTTGTAGTTTCTCCCTGACTCCAAATTCTGCTATTATTTTAATACAGCTAGATATCATGCAGACAGTGGGCTCTACAGACAGATAATGCATTGATATAGAAGATGAGGTTTCTGCTGGCATATTGTTGACGTGTAGAGAAGCTTCTGCTTCAAAACTTGTGGCAAAGCAGTTTGCCTTCTGAGCATATAATAATAATAATAATTGCTCTTCTGCCTCTTTTTTATACATTTTCCCCTCCATTGCAGCCTGATGCAACCAGTTACACAAAGGAATCATCATCGTCATCATCATCATGGCTTGGGGACACAAAGGAATAAAAGAAGGAGAAAAGGAGCATCAAATAGAGTGGCTTCTCTACAAGGAGAGGTCTACTGGATAAAGACTCATCAGTTGAATAAAAGCCAGCTGATGGAAGGGATACGCAGAAGTTTAGAAAATCACAGCTGGCACAGAGAAGGTGTTAGAAATTATTGGTCACTGTTCCTCACAAAACAAAAGCTAGATGATATAGAATATTTTTTCACACTCAGCAAATTTAATTTGGGAGTTAACTGCCTTTCAGTGCTTTATGTAACACAATTATAAATGGTTTAATGAATTTTTAGAAAATATATTTCATGGAGGAAGTGTCTGCCAAGAGCTATTAAACATACCCAGGCAAATACAGCCTCTGTCTCAGATAGGTAAGTTGATAGCTGGAACTGAGCAAATATTTTGGTAAATGTTATTCTGTGCTTAGCTTGTTCGTACTCTTTTCGTAAGCACCTACTACCAAATGTCTGAAAATTATATGGACTTCTGGTTGCTTTCAGTATGGTTCTTCTAACATTCAGTGGGAATAAAGTTCTTTAATACAGAAAATAAATTTTCAGTCTACCTATGATCACTGGATAGCCTGCATGTGTTTCAGAACCTCTCTGGCAATATTAATGGTTGATGTTACCTTGGAAAACAAAATGTTCTCAGCTTGTCTGTGTGTGCCAGTGATGAAACATTGAGTGTGAACTTTTTATGTGAGGAAAAATTTCCCTTCTTTTTGCTTGCTTGTTCTTAGGTAAATGACTACTCTCCTTTATGCATCAAAGACATCTCTAGTGAAAGTATGCTGTTAAATGCATGTGTTTATTGGATATCAGAATGGAAAACTCTCCCTTTTAGAAGCTACATTCACCTGTGTCTACCAAAAGTAAAAGAACAAAATCTTTCAGCAGATAATTTTGTTGATAACTATAGAGAAATTAGACATGCCAAGTTCTGTTGGCATAAACAGTTCACTAAAACTGCAAAAATGTCCCTTTTCCTCACGTTGCAGCTGTTACAGTGTGAAGTTAAGAAAAAACCCTCTTGAATACACCACGCTGTGCCAATTATCATGGTTCTTCTAACGCAGTTGCAAGTGATAGAATTAATTGTGCGAGCAAGAGCATTCTCTATGAGGTCAGTTTAACCATGTTGTGTGTGTTATAATTACCACCATAATTCTCTGAAAATTAAACTCCTTCTATTGTCTTCCACCCCCTATTCATGATGTCTTCCTTCTTTCCAAATCTTCAGATATGAGCTCTCTAGTGACTACGTACCATTTGCTTCTCTGTAAAGCTCAAACTTAAAGACCTTCTGCTTACTTTCTCTTCCCTCTTTGTACAGGTTACGGAATTTTAAAGCTACCTACAGGGCAATTTAGAGAGTAGCAACAATGGCTACGGAGAATAAGGAAAATGGCCCCATCATTGGAGCTAAATCTTCTTAAAAAGAGTTGAAAGTATCTCCTGGGTTGAGGAACCCTCTAACCAATCCTGCTTAGAAAAGTGGTAACACGCCTCTGAAAACCAATGAAGCTGTCTGTTCTCATTACTTCATCGGGAAGGTTATTCTGTAATCTCACTTGTTTTAAGGTACAGGAAAGCCTCCTAATTTTCAGCTAAGTGTTATATAGGTAAGAACAGTTCTTTCTGAAATAAGAATCAATTGGACCTCCACAGAGGGTAGACTGGCAGTGTCAACAGTTTCACTGAAGATGTACACATTTATGGCAAGGGGTTATTATAAAATCTTGTATACACAGCTTTTCTGTTTTCTTTCTGGTTTTCTATTTTTTCTTGGTTTAGTCAAAATTCTTTATTTTCTTTTTTTTTTTCCTACCATTTATTGGAAAGCCAGGAATAAGTTATTATGTTAAGATCTTTCTGTAGCATTTTCCATTGGGACTTTAATGGTAGGTTATTTATCATTTTGCTGGGAAGGAATAGATTTCCTGCCTCTTCTCTTGGGGAAACCTTGCTTTCACTTGTTCCATTGACTAAATGTGCTCATTATTTAGTCTCATGTGTATGCCTGGGGTGTAGCCCCTGTAATGATTAAGTTTTCCTGGCAAATCAACACTATGGCAAATGTTTATGGTACTTACATATGTCTCACAGTTCATCTATTTTTCTGTCCTCTCTTGATTAACTTCAGACTTGCTTTTTCCTTTGTTTGTGTCTATATCCACTGGTGACACCTCCACAGTAGCTTTCACGATTAATTGTCATTGTTGTGTTTTTATTATCATAAGCATCCAGGACAAAGAATCCTTTTAATGAATAATTTCCTAAGGGTGACATTCACATGTTACTTGTCCTTCTATCATGGCTTTGCAAATTTTTTAACAAAGCTAGTTATTTAAAATCTTGCATAGTGCAAAAAAAGAAATCTTTCACAGTCTTGTCGTATTCCTGTCACATACATGTTCACACGCAGCATGCATAGAGTATGGTTCTAGCATTCAGATCCACTGTTCCCAAGTACATAGGTATTTAATTCCTGTGCAAAACTCCTTTAAAAATCTGGGCTTCATCCCTTCCCCCGAGTCAACCTACATTTTTAGTCATATAAATTATTGGTTTGATTTAATGAAGCAATTATTTTTAATAGTTTAATGAATAATGTAATTCTTATCCATCTTGTGGTGTGATAGTATGCCTTCTAAGTTCCCAGTTATCCTCCTGGTTAGGGATTAATTGTGGCCAATAGTGGATTAGTTGTAAAGATCTCTGCTGGAAATGACTTTATAAAGACAAATCTTGATTTTACTTCCCAGTTCTTTTTTTAGTGCTTTCCACCTCAGATTGGCAATCAGCCAATTCATCTCTCTAAATCAGAGCCAAAATGACCAGTCTCTCCTGCCAGTCAGCACAACTCAGAAAACAGCATGTAGGATCCCAGACAAACTGTGCAAGCTTTCCGTGACATTACTTATGACTGTATTGATAAATAATAGATCCTGGAAATGAGCTTGCATTTGAAACCCATAATTGTTTGTACTATTTAATTTGTAGCTCCCTGTTTCACTGTGTTTTGGACCACTCTACTTGCTTCACTAGAGGATGAATATACTACAGATGGGACAAGCTCATGGATGCCAGCTAACACATTCCACTTGGCCTTGAGGACAGAAATCAGCCCCTGGACCTCTCTTATTCAGTATTATTGATAAAGCACAGGTGACTGTAGGTGAACATGGTAATATTTTCAAGGATTCTTAAAGAGTAACAAAGAATTGGTGTTAGAAGGTAACACAGTAAAACAAATGTAGAGAAAATAGTTTTTCATTGTCTTTTTTCAACTGAAACTCAAGCTACAGATTATTTATTGTTGCATAAAATGTTAAGAGGTTTTGAAAGACTGAGACTGTAAAAACTCTAATAAGCTACTGAATATTATTACAGGAACACAGAACAAAAATATTCTATTCTCCTTTTTCCACATGAAAAGAATAATCTAATTTCAAGGGGGAAAATATAGAACTAATAAATTTGCGACTAAACAATGGAATTAATTGTTGCAGCATGAAGCGCTGATCAATATTTATTGCTAATTGTGATAGAAAAAGAGGTAATTATGTGTAGGAAAAAATTATTTTGCAAAACTTTACTTTTAATGTTTCAGCGGTTAAATAGTGATAATTTTGCATTTGGACGAACATATTCTTGTTTTTATATTTTCAAAACAACAAGATTGTTTAGGAAAAGCGACAATGCGCAAGATCAAATCTGAGATTAAAAGTTTTATTGCAGGACCTAAATTCTTCCCCTGGAACATAGAAAGAAAAAATATTAAATACTTTCAAACATAACCTGCCTTTTTACTACAAAGGCAAGGATTTTTTCTTTTTTCTCTAGAAGGGTAAAGCTTCATTGTTTGGTTGGTTTCCAATAAAAATTGTAGTTTTCATCTAAAAAAAAGTGGATTCTGGCCACTATTGGATTCATATACAGGGATAAACAGCCCTCATCTGAAGGCAGGGTGCCGGAAATGGAGTTGCATAATCGTAATAGGGCAGCCATGGTGGAGAACCAAGGTATGCCTCTCCCCAGACCTGTAAATTATAACAAGACATATTAGGGTGGGACTAGATGAACCTTAAAAGTCCCCTTCCAACCCAAACTATTCATAGAATCATAGAATATTTGGGGTTGGAAGGGACCTTCAAAGGCCATCTAGTCCAACCCCCCTGCAGTGGGCAGGGACATCTTCAACTAGATCAGGTTGATCAGCATCCAGCCTGATCTTGAATGTTTCCAGGGACGGGGCATCCACCACCTCTTTAGGCAACCTGTGCCATTGTTTCACCACCCTCGTGAAAAATTCCTTCCTTATATCTAGTCTGAATTTCCCCTCTTTTGGTCTAAAACCATCACCTCTTGTCCTGTCAGAATAGGCCCTGCTAAATAGACTGCCCTCATCTTTTATATAGCCACCCCACCCCCACCCATTCTGCCCCAAGTACTGAAAGGCTACATTCTGTGGCAATATTCTATGATTTTATGTCAGGAAGGAGTAATAATCAGTCTCATCCTAGATGGCAGTGTCTGTATTTTCACTTACAGTTAGTAGATAAAAATATTTCAAAGGATTAGATATAAATTTGGATGCCATCTGGATCTCTGTCAGTTGAAGCTGACCTGAGCTGACATCCCATCTCTATGCTGTCCCCTTCTCTGTAGTGGTCCTAATAGTTACAGCCATGTGGCAAAGTTGATCCTGGTAAAATTAACCCAGAGAGGAAAAATGTTTACGTTTTGGCCTGGATCAAATCCATGATCATTTTATATTCCCTAAAAATCAAGACAACAGCACCATTTCCCTTGGAAGACATAGCAAGTTAACCTGACTGTGAAACCACAGCTTAAGTAGCGGAAGATTATGTTGGTCATCAAGCCTTGAAACAGATAGAAATGTGGAGTGAAAATATCTATATGTAGTCACAGTACAAATCCTTAGTAGTACTGTTTTATGAGGGTTCTCGTGTTTTACTCTGGACAAGAAAACGAAATATTGTTTCCCTTGTTAAAGAATATAAATTGTTTGACATCTCACAAGCAATCTGAGTTTGGGATATGAGATTCTCAAATCCTGTTACATAACTAATTCCCCAGACTTCAGTGATTTTGGGGTGGAGTGTACCTAGTATTAAAATAAATCTTTATAGAAGCTTCTGAGCCTAGGGTATGCTCTCATCAGTTAAGCCTAGACAAATTGATGCAGCTCTATAACCAAGAAACCTCATTGATCTAACTGCAGTTGCACAGCATAGATAACTAATTAATCCACAGATGTTTTAAAAATTCTTGTAAACTTTTGCCGAATAAGTTGCAGATATTTTTAGCGCAAAATTGTTAATACTAGCACCAGGTTTTCTTTCGTATAGAACTCAACATTTGAATCACCAAAGAGCTAAACATAATATAGTCATTAATCAGAGAAAAAAATCAGTCACTAATTGATAAATCAAATTCTGAACTTACAGGTAAAGTATGCTAATCCATCCTCATCAATGGCTGAAATGTAATATAGGTTTTCTCCTGTAATTCTTAATTAGAACGTACCATTCTAAAACAAGAAATATATTTAACAAGCAGAAATATTTTTTGACCACACTGCCAGTATATACATTAAAGAAACTCCTTAGTGATTTATGAAGAGCAACATGAACTGCGGAATAAATGGATGTTCAAGCAATTACATAATTGTAGCTATAATTAGGAGGAAGGTTTGCAATATAAAGTAGTTTTAGTAGAAAAGACCTTTTTCCAAAGTTTTTTTGTCTTTATTTTGCCTAAATTTGAACAGTGATGATAATAATTGAAATCTCTCTTGCCCTCTGAAGACACTCATTTCCGTGATGTCTTCATTTTGAAAGGTTTTACAATACTCTGTAATTTCTATATATTGTTCTCTTCACCAGCCTTATTACCTAAAAATATTCCTGAAGAGAATTTGCCACCTTCTACATAAAACTCTACAGGAATTGACAACTTAATGAAAAGGGCTTGCTGACTAAAGCATATGTCATTGTTTTTCCCTTTAAGTTATGAATGGAGTATTTAGCAAATGGTGAAGTCCAGTAGTGGATTTAGAAGCCTACACAGAAGTGTTTGAATCTCTTTGCTCTTAAAACATGGACACAGAATGTAATTTAAAACCCAGAGTTAGGCTTCCCCTACTATATGTTTTGCATTAAATAGCCACTTCACAAAAAGCAAAACTAAACCTGGAGGAAAAATCTTGAATTCAGGATTTCCTTCTTTCAGGGTACTAAGCTAAACAGCAAGGTACAGGGTATGTCTTCCTTTGGACTTCCCCTATCCTAGCCCCACAAATCTTGCATTAAGTATTGAGGATGAAAGCCAGGAATGAGATGAAGACTAATCTATTCTAGCCTTTGGTCGTCATTACCTATTCTTTAATTTGGGAATCAACCATTCTTCAGGGAGACGTGGGACTTACATCTTTCGGTCTAGGAAGGTTCCTAAACAAATGATCTTTTTCATATACATAAGTCACTCTGAAAATAATGCCTCCTATTTATTTCCATGAAAATTAAGTGGAATCTACAATAGATACAAAGAGCACAATAACACCATTTGATAGAGCAAATTCTCAGCTACAAAATGCTATTTTTTGACACGGTCCACCCCTTTGGCTGTGCATTTTCACCAGCGACGAACAGAGCCTGCATGCCGCCTTCGTTTAACAATCTGCACCAGCAGAGGGGACCCACCGACACTATCGCCACTGCTGAAACATGCTACCCATCCCCTCACTGTGCTGACGTCCGCTGTTTGGTCTCTGTAAATGTTCAGCAAGTGCTGATGAATGTCAATGGGCACAATTTTTTCTGCGCTGAGGAATTTGATTATACACCTTTGCTTCATATCCTCTTCCATGTCAGACACCATTTTGTCACACCACCCCTCTGCTGCCATCTGTCGCACAGCAACAAAATTTAATGGAATACTGGCAGGAAGGTTCAACCTCTACTGCCAGACCACCAACATCCATCTCTGACATCGTGGACCAACATAATAAAATAGAGGGCGTTACTTTCAAAGCGGCCATCATATAACTAGGTAAAGGTGGCTAGCATTTAGCTACCAGCATGCTAAAAGTAATCCTATGCAAAACAATAAACCTATACAACAGCCTGCAGAAAAAATATCAGCCACTGATGTGTAATGGTGTGAACTATTCACCTGTCAGATGGAGTTTTGCTTGCTCATGTTAGTTTTTCCGGAACATGGAGTTAAAAGGGTGATGACTGAAGATCATGGTTTTGAACAGATTATTTTGTCATTAAGCTTTAAAACGTGTAGAGATTACTCAAATATCATAAGCTTATTATTTTTCACACAGTTTTAAAAAGAGACAAGGAGCACATTGGTCTGAGAAAACCAACAAAAATTCAACCTTTTTAGAACAGATTTCTTTGCTTGATTGATAGTCAAGTATTTTCCTTAAGAATAAGAGGTTATTTTTAAAAGGTGAAAATCATAGACTGTGCTCGTACCCTCATTTATATACAATATATTGTAACTGTCTCTTGTTCACAGGAGTGAAGAAAAAGAGAAATATTTTGGTCATACTTGACAAATACATGTTTGCTAGTTTACTCAACAGACCTTGCTGAGTCCAACAGGGAAATTTAATTCCATGTCATGGGCTGAATAGTAAGTGTCAGAAAATATAGGAAGTGGCCCTTGTGTTCTTCTCCAGAAAATGTTTAAATATCAGGAGCAACTTCTTCCATGTTTAATTACATTCTGAAGAATATGGGAAAATGGTGTAAAAGATACTACCTTAATTCTGAAATTCCTAGTCCCAGAGTGTTAAGGATAGATGGAAGTGGAGAAAGTGTGGATGGGAATCTGCCTTTCTTTTCATCTCTCCACACCCCTGCCCCAAGTAAATTACAGGTTGCATGACAGGAGAGGAATCTCAGTAACCAACAGCATGAAAGAAACAAACTTTTGGCAAGAGACAGAACAGAGTATAGAGGGAACGTGTGCTGGAGAGGTTGCTTTCTCAGTTGTCTTCTCTCTGAACACAGCTTTTTTAGAACATCATCTGGCAAACAGATTTGCAACCTACTGGTTAGCGCAAAACCCAGTTTGAAGGGAATGTCAGTTACTTTAATCCATTTTCAGCTAAGCATGCTCTTTTCCCCTCCACTCAGTAAAAAGGATTTCTATTAACATTCAGGTGTGAGGTAGTCTGAGTCAAATGTCTTTGTTAACTTATTTTACCGTTGTATTTCTTCATGTAGATTAGATTGTGAATTGCAGCATCTGCTGTGAGGACAGGTGTGAATATGTATTTCCGGTAGGGTAAAACATTACAGACTTTTAAGTTTAGCATGTGTGATTCATACGATCAATAACTACTGAATAGGCATTATTTTCTAATACTATTAGCACAGTTCAGACTAAAAATGCAACTTGAAAAAAACAAACAGAAATACAAAGAATTGGGAACCAATGTTTACACAGAAACAGGTAAAAGAAACAGCTGGTTTCCAGTGATGTCCATAAAATCTGTTTTAGATTTTTTGTGTTTTGTTTTTTGCACCACCTGGATGCAATATTTCAACACTAAAGTACATCTGCTTTGTCTACATTTTCATGTGCTAGGCAAAAAAAAAAACAAAACCAAAAACAACAACACTGCAGTTCATGATAGCAAAACAGGGAATTAAAACAATCGCTTTTGAAGGTGAATGGACATTATTTTTTTCTTGTTTTATATTATAATCTTTTCAGTTGGATGAACTATGTAAGCACAGGAGCAGAGAGTCTGCAAGCCAGGCTGATGTTCACAGAAAAAGGCATTTTGTCCTGTTACAAAAAAAAAAAAAAAAAAAAAAAAAAAAAAAAAAAAAAAAAAAAAAAAAAAAAAAAAAAAAAAAAAAAAATTACCTTCTTTGCATTGAGAACTGAAGAATAATATCCTATGCTGCAAGTCACTTTTCAAAGGCATTTACAGGCGTCAATACAATAAACTCATTGAAATAGCTGTTTAATATTAAAAGTAGCTATACGAAAGGCAGTGACAGTTTACTTTCCTTGGTTTATTATGAACAGTAGGATGCACAAAGTAATGTTTAGGTCTGAAATACACATTGCAAAAAATTATCTAGTTCTGAAAAAGGAGCAAAGAAGCAGTCAAATTATGTAAGTGCCACAGTTGATGTCAACAACAGAGTCTAAGGAAGGATTTAGCTTCTTGAGTATGTTATTTACTCCTCTGGAATTATCCAGTGCAACAAGTGAATCACTCTCCAGAAATTTGAAATTACTTATTCTTAAGCAGAACAATTGGTTTTCCAAATCATTGGTGCATCAAATATCCTACCAAACATTGTAAAAAACTATTGATGAAGGTCACTATTGTCCAAAATTTATCCAATCATGCCAGACGAAATAAGGGTCCACTGATTCTGCTGTCACTGACCAGTGACTGGGACCTAAAACTTATTTTAATTTAGTGCATGAAAATAAGAAATTCCCAGCTGCAGGAATGATCTGTTGTGCCAGACGAAATAAGGGTCCACTGATTCTGCTGTCACTGACCAGTGACTGGGACCTAAAACTTATTTTAATTTAGTGCATGAAAATAAGAAATTCCCAGCTGTAGGAATGCTCTGTTGAATCTATTGGTATGATGAAAATCTTACATACCTGCTCTTCTCAGACTAGTATTAGTTAACATGCCAGATGACAGCAAACCCTCAGAGAGAAGCAAAACTCACTCATCTTAATTGCTGAAGGACCACCTGTATTTTTTTCTGTTTGTGTTGCAAAAGATATTTATTCCTGTGTAGCAAGTGATAGTGAATTTAGAGGATGGGTTGGACCCTTGTTTTATTGAGTTTATCAGCCTGATAGAAGGCAATAGGAATATTTTTGAGGAAATCAATCTTTGCATTTTATATTCTGTTTTGAATGCAGACCAAATAATTATTCGAGAATGGTTTGTATATTTTGTCCTTTTCCAGGAAAAACAGTCTCTAGACTTTCCCGATGGTGGCTTGTCTTCAGAGTTTATTATCATATTTTCATGTGCACTCCCATTCTCAGAGCCCTTTAGAACCTTTTGTCTTTTCACTCTGGTAGCAAACTTGTGTTCAAGACCATTTGCAAAGCACGTGTGGTTTTTAGAATAACTTTAAATTTTACAAGAAATATTTCTGAGAGACAGGAGGAGTATTATCTTAGTGTTGACACTACATCTCCAAATTTTCACCCCAGGCCCCAGAATGCTACAGTAGAGCTACTGTTTAAAACAATTTTCCCATCAGCACATGTATCAGAACACTTTGAAAATATAGACAGACATACATTAAGAAGAATGTACTTCTGGAAACTGATTAACAAATTATTTCCAGATTACACCTTCCAACTTCCCCTTACCAATTGAGGTGTACAATTTGCAAACCTGATATATGATGATATTAAAAGTGTGATATTAAGTAGATTATATAGCTGTAACATGCACAACAAATACTCCTGGAAGAATAAAAGAATCATTTAGTTTGGAAAAGACCCTTAAGATCCATTAACCAACATGGATCAACAGATTCCAGCTGCAGTTCCTGGTTAGTATCCAGGACCAATGACTGTGGATTACTGCCTAGAGTTACCCAGTAGCCATCATCCAGGTGGATGTTCAGCCAAGCCTTTCTGACTGGGAGCAGCAGTCCTGCAATACGTGTGTAAATTGCTCTCTCCGGTGAGTTGTCCTCATTCTCAACAATAGGATCAATTAACCTGAATGACTCCTAACACTTACATGTTGCTCTCACTCTGGCAAGGTGTGCATACACTAGCTGAGTGATGAACGTTTTTGGATGTCACAAGTTGAAGTTTTGAGTGAAAACTTCAAATGACATTGAATAACATAACAAAAATTGCCAAATGTTTAGCTTTAGCCTGGATTTTTAGAAGTGTTTCATCTCAGAACCTTCTTTCTCATAAATCTCCCTAATATTTGATCACTCACTCTCCTTTAATTCTTGCTATTTGCTGAATTAATCTCTGCTTGTGGCCCACTCCGCACACAAGTATTTCAGGAAAAATAGATGCTGAAGCTCACAGAAGACACTGCTGCTTTTCTGCCCTAGAACTGGAGATGTAGAAGGGGAAAGTTCACCTAAAGGGAAAGAAAATATTTTCTGCTTTTTTTTTTTTTTTACTTTTCCAAAAAGCAGAATTCCACAAGTCAGTCTCTTAAAGAAAAATCTTTACTCATACAAGCCAGATGATTACTCACTGCATTCTGCTCTAACAATGGGTCTTTCAACAAATAAATTAATGGAAGTACTAGCTAGTGAACAGTTAGTATTTTTATTATCGAATACATAGATAATAGTTAACCATTTTCTCAAAAATTGTCTTTCCTTCTCAATATTTTCTCAGAGTTTATATAACTGATTCTCTACCCTGTCATTGTACAAGAAAGCATCGTCTCTTTGCATGAGGCCTAATGAGTGGAATCCATTCCTAGTTAAATCTACATGCTTACAGTAAAATATTTATATGTGAATAAGTCACTTGTGTTTCCTTTTACAGTTAATAGACGCTTCATCATTGAGGCCAAGAAAGAAGTTCATTTGGGCCTACAGTAGCCATCTAAAATAAATCAAATGAGTCATTGCCTAAAATTGCCCATGAATGGAGCATAGGTTAACTTCTTCAGCTGTTGAAACCTATGCTGTGAGCATCTACATTTGATCCTGTAATTTTTGTCTTGTGCTGTCTTTTCATTTATGAAATAGATCCTGAGTTTGCGTAAAAGATGTTATTTCTACACTGACTGTTTTGTATTGCTGTACCCTGGGTGAGTATCAACACAGTACCAGAGATAATCTGACAGAGTGTAAAGTTAATGAAGAAGGAAGAGCAAGTATCCAAAGTCTAGTGCTGTTGGAAAACTGTCATGGACTGAGTGATTTAATTCACTTAAAGAATCACCATCAAGGTTATTGACAATAATGACCTTAATACGATGCTGTAAAAGTACAATTTAACAAAGTTCCGTGGCGAGGTTCACTCTATTATCTACTACATGGAATAAACATGCAGAATTGAGCTATAATGATTTACACAGAGACCTGAGACATGAAAGGGTAAGGAAGCCTCTCCCATTGAGTCACGAAGTCCAGAGTGGACTCCCTTGCTTTCTAAACTACTGATGGAGCTGAGGAGTAGCTAGATAAAAACTTAATCCCAGACTTGGACAGTTGTATATGTCTAACAGGTTTAGCTACATGGTTTTCATCAGTATTTATTCAGCAAGCTATCAGCCACTTGCTGAGGATCTGTTGCAAATAAGGGGTCTCTCCATCTTGGCTAAGGAAGGATCTTTTAGTCTCAGGTAAGGAATCTCAAACCCTGAGAGGTGTCCCTGTTCAAGGGACATGTTGCATGGTGTGTAGTCCCATCACAATTCATGGAGAACTTAAATTGGGCTCATCCAACAATCTGCCATTAGTAGAAGGTCTCTCTGCCTCTAGGAGCAATCTTGAGAGGTATCCCAGCTCAAGGGGAGACCACTGCCATGCAGCCACAGGATGAGCAGGGATAGCTCAAAGATGACTCACTTGGTCTGACATATTTATGTGATAAAGTGTTTGGCTTGTGGCTGAATTGCATGCAATGGGAAAGGTATGCACGAGACTCCTTGTACCCACATCTTTCTTTGGTCCTTGATAAATGAGTCTTGGAAAAACTACCCACTATTTACATGTTAATCACATGACTGATGTTCCAAGTTTGTATGCATTGATGCTCACTCTGTCACTCTGCTCCTTCAAGGGTTTTCTAGATGAATTCTTGGCCCACCTGAGGCACAAGGCTTTGCCTTCTTTGGAGCCTGTACCAAACTACTATTAGTTTGGTTAAGGAGGTCAAGTGCATCCATCAAGAGAACTTAGTATTGAATGCCGTTAATCCTGAAAGTTTTTGCGTATAAGTAGGTAGTGCAGAAAGAGACCAAGAATAGAATTAAAGATTAAAAACGCATAGGGTCATCTGCCCTAGCAAACATGGAAGTCCAGTATACGACAGTCTAGAGACACCAAAGGGTATTACTTAGGCTGGTGATTAAAAGATTTCCAACTATGAGAACAGAAACCATAAAAAATAACATTCCAACAAAAGTATGGGAGGAGAGAAAAATAGCAATTTTTAATCATGACTATGTATAAGCCATGAGTGAGCATCATACACGATGCTGGTACTACCAAGCCAGCAGACCCAATGATCCAGGACTTCCTCCCAGCTCTGTGCTCCTAAGACACCTGAGCATCCCAAGCCTGACTCCCTTGCCTTCTTTTTTTCTCTGCCTCCACTGTCCCAGATCTTCTCCTCTAACTGGTGATTCATTGAGAAAGACTTGGGTTTTTATCCAAACCAAGCTACCAGTTGTAGCACATAGAGTATTTCCACAAGCAGTATGACAATCTGTACAAGAAGCAGTATTTTTTTTTTAAAACAGAACTTGGATTTGTATTTGTTTTCATAATAGTAAAAAGAGAAGAAGAAAAGAAAAGAGCATTTACATCTTTCTTTAATGAGAACCCTGGCAAGTGACTCTTTTTTTGTATTTCAGTTAGGGGAGATTGATGTATACCAAATCATAATAAAAAGTATGATACCTAGTTGTTTGGAATTGTTATGACAATAACTTGTATTTGCTGCCCTCTCTTTAAATTTAGGGGGATTTAATACAAAAATTTAAAAAAAAAACCTCTCATATTTATTTCCTAAGATAAACCATATCATTAGTTGCTAAAGCTGACAGACATAATTGGCTATGCTGATAAATGAAATGGTTTATCTAAGGAAATAGATATGAGAGGCTTTATAGTGAATGTACTTGGAATCTAGTCAAAGGCAGGTGAAACCAGGATAGAGCAAAACTAAGTTAAACATAACTTGGTGATTTTTCTACATGATCACAGTAGTCCCCTTTAGCCCCCCTTTTTGTTTGTTCGGTCCCTTTCACTAGTATTCTGCAACAAAATTTAAGAAATCTGAAAATATTGGTATCAAATTGTCATGTTCAGTTGTGTAAATTGGCATATGAGAGTGACTTTTTTTTTTACTTTTATCACTGTTTGTGAAAACAGAGGCATGTTTAGGTTTTCCAGAATGTATAGGCTTCTCAAAAGGCCTTCCCATCCTTCAGCATTCCTATTGGTTCAGATCAGGGAATTCATTTTTTACAAAAAGGAAATAGTATTCTGCCCTTTGTTTTGGAGAAAGATTCCCTGGATATTCTGCAGAAAACAGAACATATTGAGACAGCAAAAATGTGTGAATGCAGACAAGGTTTAAAATAAGAAAACCATGGAAAGCAAATTATATTTTTCATTTAACAAAATTGCCCATATTGAATTCCAGTTGTGAGAGGCCTCATAGCAATGTGTTGCCATGAGAGAGTTGTTCAGTTTGGAAACATAAACAACAGTTAGGAAAATTAAATGTTGGGTGACACAGGGCATTTCCTATAAATGACTTTGAAGCCAATGGAAATGAAAGAAAATTATGTGTTATGAATGTAAAAAGAATTTCTGAAATTGTTCAGGGGATTGGATAGTTCCTTTTCTTTAGCTTGTACAATTTCTTTTTTCTACATGCATCTTTGAACATAATAGTTATATGCAATCCCTATCTAGGATAGCAATTAAAACACCTCTCCTGATTACATAATTATATCTCTGGAGATAATTATGAATTCCATACTTACATTTTTAACCTTGAATATATTCTCCTGGTTCATGTGTCTAGGTTTGCATAAACTTCAAGATTAAATTGTTTTATCCTTGGAAGTGAGTAGGAGTGATATTGCCTGAATAAAATGCCCATAACATCTAAGATAACGTGAGCAAAGGAAAAAGAATAGTACAAAATGCAAAACTACTATTTCTTGAGAATTTTGTGATCTAAGCCACAAAAAATCTAGAGACATAAGCAGTTATGATATAGTGCTTCTTTTGTATAAATATGACACGTGAGAGAGAAATTATTAAAAGGATCAAATGTATCGAGGACTTAATATTTTATTGATTCCAATTTGCTGTATATAATCCACTATAGTTTGAAATAGTAGTTTGTACTTCTAAAGTGCAGGGGTCAGAGTATTTAAGAACCATATCCTAGTACAGAAACAACTTTCACAATGACTTCTAATGAAGAAAATGGTCTATAGTTTATTTATGTAATTAATTATTGACCATAGAGATCATTTGGTGAATTGGTTGAACAGATTTTGCTTTGACTGTTTCAAAAGATGGAAAGTGGAAGGTAGATAATCATCTGAAAGACTGCTGCTGTTAATTTTCCAAAGTGCGATAACAGGATGGAAAAAAACAAAACAAAACAAAACAAAACAAAACAAAAAACAAAACAAAAAACAAAACAAAACAAAACAAAACCCAGACCTGAGAGGTAAAACTGAAAACTAGAAATCAGTCAAAACAGGACTGTAGGACTGTCGGAAGTGGTGATGGAACCATAGTAACTTTCTCTGAGACCTCATCTTGGCAGCATCCCTTCCCACACCAATTTCTTGGCCCAGCAGGCTATACAATACCTTTTCACCTTGTTCTTTCTGGCTTACCCCAAACCATAGCAGAAAGCAATGCTACCTGGTTAAACATTCCCAAACTGAACTACACACCCTGAGGAGCCAGAATGAAGACTGCAAAGAAGATGTAGGAAAAGGGCAGAGGTTATGGTTGGTCAGAAATAAGGTGAATGTGTGGCTGAAATGGTGTTTGCTTTAATACCAAAAATTAGTGTATATTTTAACCACAAATTACACCTTCACTGTTAAACTACATTACATTTAAGAGAGTTAACAAAGTGCTTTACATTGACAAGTGGGAAATATTTGTGATTTTCTCCAGGCTTTTAATATGTTTTTCAAAATGTCCTGTAAAAGGCTGTTCGAAGAAATATGGGAACCTCCAGTTGACATGAAATACAGGATTAACACATATTATAACATAATACAGTGACATAAAACTTAGTTATAGGAAAGAAAATGAAGAGTAGGGATAAATGGGTTATTCTCCAGAAAGAATTTTTTTATTTTGAGATACTTTAGGATTAGTACAATAAATGTAATAGAATCAATCTTAAATTTATCCAGAAGCGTGCACGCAAGAGATATTGATGTACATGAACTCTTCATGTAGAATCACGAAGGAATTTGCAATTCTCTTGAGTTCATGTAGTAACTGCATTAATGAAATAAGCATTATCGTTCAAATACTCATGTTATGAATGGATCGCTGGAGGTTTGTATGAATTTCCTTTAGATTCCTATAAGCTCTTTTAGGCTGCTATTTTTGCTGCATTTCAAGGTCAAGTGTGAGGTGGCCTATCTCCACAAACAACAGGTCATATATCAAATGTCATATAACATATGGCTCATATCTCTTTAAGCTCTAAAGAAAGTCAGCATAGTCAAAATTACTTTATCTTTTAAAAAATAATTTAATTATACTGGACATGATTTCTTGGTAGAAACAAGAAATCACAGTGGAGATTTATAATTTTTCTCCTTCTGTTTTGAGACATGGCTTTGGCAGTGATAACTTGCAATGTTACAAAAAATAACATTACAGCAACCAACCCCTAAGGATTAATTCAGGGTGACATCAACGAACAGTCAGTGAAAAAAGTATTAATAAATGCTTTGAAAACAACTGTTCCGTGATAGTAGCTGTTGCTTATGATCAATCAATAAAACAGGACAGAAATCTCTGCATGGAAACAAAGGTGGAGTTGGGGAAAAAGGCTTAGTTTTCAGGGAAAAGACTGATAGAAGCTTTCTTGAACATAAAGACAGAGACAATCCAGAATTTGTTATATGCAACACATTGCGGTAAGCAAGCTGTCCTTGTCAGATGAGAAGGGAATTTGAGATAAGATTATCTGTCAAGTTAAAAGATAAGGATCACCTTGCTCAAAGAACGGTCATGAAACATCCGTAAGTTTGCATGGAGCGAGTATAACAACAGAGGGGGCAAGTATACAAGGAGAAAAATTACTTTTTCCCACATCCTAATAAAAACTGAGGAAATTATGAAATAATATTTGACTTTGGCTTTCCATTTAGGTTTCAGACTGAGTAAGAAAGTATCGACAGAAAAAAAACTGGGCTTGCAAAGGACCCCAAGGTCCTTTTCCGTGAGGCAGATTTCCAGCTACGCTTTCCCAAGCCTGTAGCATTTCAGGGGGCTGTTGTAACAAAAGTGCAGGTCCCAACACTTAGCCTTCTTGAGCCCCATGCAATTGGCCTCAGACCATCTATCCACCCTGTCAAGGTCCCTCCGTAGAGCTTTCCTATTCTAAGGCAGATCAACTCTAGTGCCAAGCTTGGTGTCATGTGCAAACTTTTTGAGGGTGCACTCGATCCCTTCGTCCGGGTTATTGATAAAGATGTTAAAGAGAACTGGCCCCAATACTGAGCCTCACCACTTGTGAATGGCCACCAACTGGATTTAACTTCATTCACCATGGCTCTTTGGGCCCGGCAATCCAGCCAGTTTTTTATCCAGCAAAGAATACACCCATTGAAGCCACAAGCAGCCATTGTCTCCAGGAGGTTGCTGTGGGAAATGGAGTCAAATGCTTTACTAAAGTCTAGGTAGACAACACCCACAGCTTTCCATCATCTACTAAGCAGGCCACCTTGCCGTAGAAGATCAGGTTCATCAGGCAGGACCTGCCTTTCATAAACCCATGCTGATCACCTGATTGTCCTGTACATGCCATGTGATGGCACTCAAGATGATCTGCTTCGTAACCACCTCTGGCACTGAGGTCAGACTGACAGGCCTGTAGTTCCCTGGATCCTCCTTCTGGCCCTTTCTGTAGATGGGCATCACATTTGCCAACCTCCAATCAGCTGGGACCTCCTCTTGCAAGGCTGTAATAAATGACATTTTAGCAAATACAAGTTACTCGGTGTAGACCAGTAACAAAGTGATGATGTTCTTAGGGAATATTAAAAATATAGGAAGCAAAAGTGGAAAATTAATGCAATCATTCATAAATTACTGTAATTATATACTTCAGGACGTGCCTTGACACTCCATCATTTATTGCTCATTTTTTGACGTTTTTGTTTTTGTTTTTGTTTTTTTCTTTGTCAAAATGTCTAATACTTTTTCAGACAAGTTAATGCACATAGGGCATGGAGGGTTTGGACGGGGATGAGTTACTTGCAGGGAGGTCTGTGCTGGAAGTGGCTGGAGGGAAAGGACTGCTGGAGGAGTGATGCCCGTGGTGGGGGGCTTTTGGGGTTGGCAGCGCTGCCTGTTGGCTTTGCTCAGCTGCTCTGCTCTTTGCCCTGCATTTCTCTGCTGGGGATTGCTTGTTTCACAGCCTGGGCTGCTACCTGGCCAGCTAGGGAAGGAGAGGGGTTTTCTTACCAGTGTCAGTGGCAGTTTTTAACCTGAACTGTTTGTGGCCAGTGGCAGCAGCAGTTTGAGTGGTGTATAGTAGATTCTAAGGAGATTGTTATCATCCATTTACTAATGAAACCTGAAATTAAAACATTTTTGCAAAGGAATAAATAAACTAAAATCTGTTGGGGCCTCTGACAATACTGAAAAAATATCTATGAAATGACACCTCAAGATGATGTGATATCTCCGAGTATCAGCAGCAAACAGTGGACAAAATGAGGAAGTGACATGGTGTGAGACTTGAATGTGCTAACTGTCCTAAAGGGCACAACAGAGCTTTCCAAATTTCCCCACAAAGAAGAATGTTTTACTTAACTATACAGTCATGTAGTAGCTACTTTTTTTCCTGAACGGTACTTTTTTTCCTGAACAGATCATTTTCTTTGTGGTTTCCTTTGTGGATACTGTTACACCATGCTTATGAAGAGTAAATACTAGTTATTAGGGAAATATATTTATTTCCCTTATTTAAAGAATAAATCAAAATAATTTAAAGAATAAGTCAAAAGAATTTCAAGAGTCAAATTCAAGAGGTTACTGTTTGAACCTGCTCATTTTGGCATCTGATAGAGTAGTCTGGCATGAAGTTCACTTCTATAGCTATCAGCAATTAGCAGTCTTTATTTTGCAGATCCATGGTAACTAGAAGATATGGTCAGAAAAGTTTCTGATTAATATCTATATAGGCTGATTATGGCAACATATATGCTTCAGTGAAATAGCTAACCTTAGTGACTGTTGGTGACCAAAATCAGATTACAGAGGACATTGGATGGATGTGAATGACTAACTTTGGCAATCCTCAGGAGATAGAGTGCAGGATCTGGGTATGTGCAGGAAGTCAAGAGTAAGATATTGCTAAAGAACAAATTGTCTCCCAAAGTAGCATATATCCTGGAGCAATACAGTATTTTCCCTCTCCTTCACTGGCCTTGATTTACGTTTCTTATAAAATTACAGAATTTGCAGATCTGTTTTAATAAAAACTCTATTAAACCTTAAATGAATGTTAGCAAAGGATTTTTGTAGTGATTCAAATATTTCTAAAATTAGATACAGGTATTCAACTGAGTACCATACAATACGAGTCTGTACAACTTATTTCATAGCTTGTAAGAATTTTTAGCACTTAATGAAGGATATAGCCAAAGTTTGCCAAAAACTTTTACTCTCCCAAGGATATGATCTACTCAGCTTTGCACCTTTTCTTCTTTAAATTAACTAAAACATCCGAGATTATTTTGACAGAGTAAAACTGATTCCTTTTATTACAGAAAAGGAGAAAAAGATAAAGCAATAAAAGGAACTGTCACATCTTATTTCTTTTAAAATGCGAGGATAATAGCTCCTAGCTGTCATATTTGCCAAGCTTCTGGCAACCCATGAAATAGGAGGAAATCAGAGTTTGGCCCAAACCGTGAACCAAACTTCTGGACTACAAGCTCAGTGTAGTCTGTGATGCGTTCTGACACCTTGTTAAGGACCTTGCCTGAGCATGCCCAACTCACTTTCCCATATTATCATATTTCCTTCACATGGGAGATATCTGATCACTTGCATTTTTTTCTTATAGCCTTTTTAAAAAAAAATTATTTTTATGAAAAAATTTGTTCCCAGTGCAAATCTGTGAACAGGTTTTGACTCAAGTGGAGTATGTACATCGTGTGCAGCTGTGAACTGACTTAAGGTTTGAGGATTTGAGCTGGACTAACGATTAGGCTTTATTTTAAACGTAGATAAAGTTACCATACAACTTTTAGTTAAATAGTCAGGACAGTAAACAGTTAAGGTTTAGGACTGCCGTATCTCAGAGTAATTTAGAAAGAAGTAACGCAGTCATACAATAAGTCTTTTAGAAAATATCTTATTGGTTGCTGGGGAAAAAAACCCAATACATAAATAAAATTTTAGTTAGAATGTTTCGTAGAAAAAGTTGTGGAATAGTTATTTTAATCTTCTATATTCAATTACATTTTAAAGAACAATATAATATTTAAAGAACAATATTGTATCTGTACATTAGAGTGTATACATATTGATATGTTTATACATATATAAACATTATTTGATTTATAGTGCTTGCCATTATGTAATAACTCTTAAGTCTTTTCCTTTGTCATATATATATATACATATATTGCTCAGTATTTAGCAAATTTCATTAAGAATTTTTGTGAGTTCACTGCATGAAAACGGCAAATGAGTTAGTAATGGACAGGACACATTTATTGTTCATAAATATGAACAATAGCAGAGAAAATAGGATTTGCTCTGAGATCAATAGAAAATCATAATAAACTTTCAAGAAGCATTAAGCAACTTTTTGCTGAACACTTCCTTATTTCTGCAAGACTGAAAACAAAATGAGAATTCAACTGAAATTAATTTAAAAAATCAGCTGGGGAAAAAAGAGAAAAAAACCCACTTTTTTTGCAGCGTTATTCACCACATCTTTGTCAATGTGTAATGTTTAAGGAACTCATGTTAGATGTGGTGGTTTCCTGTTCTTTTTAAGATGACTGCTCAGCCCTGCCCTGGAAAGTAACTACCAACATACTGTGGACTATTTTTATATAATAATAACTTCCACTTCTGAGGCCATTCCAATTTCTTTTAACTATTGTATTTAACTATTGTATTTATTTTAGTTATGTTTCCCAAAGGGATGTCTCAGGAGAGCAATGAGACTGAGCTTCCCTGTTTATTCTCTTCTCTAGTAAGAGTGGGATCACAAGGATCTTGTTGATCTGAACAGATCTCATTTGTCTATTCTTTTTATTGACTGACAAAAAATATCAACTGTCCACTCAGCTCCACTTTCAACAGCAGGATAAGTTTGTGTCAATGTTTAATAAATAGTAGTTTCATTTCACTTGTATGTGCTCGATGTGTTCAATTAATGAGCAAGCGCTGTTAGGAATTTTATATTAAGACAAACAACCTGCAGCTTCCCAATCCAAATAGGTAATATTGCTTCTTTGACAACTGCTTTATTATTCTGGCACTTTACTGACTCCTGACTACATTAGATTTGCCCTTAAAAAGGAACTGAATACTCTCTATTTCACAGTTTCTAATTCTGAATCTAGCATACAAATTTAACATGACAACTCCTAGTGGGCCAATTAATTTTTCCAAGCTATTTACTTGGATGAATATTTACTGAGTTGGCAGAGGAAACATTTAATATGGATGGTTTTGTCCTCAGAATCTCAGCTTTTCCAGATTGTTTTGCTTAAAGTACTATAGAATTCAAATCTCCTCTTACACTTGTACACACACTAGCTCAAAATCCAATTAGCAACAATTAACCAAAACCTGTTCAGATGTTTAAAACCAGGGCATTGTATTTAGCCACCTAAATGTATCTATAAGAACCAGGTCTGGAAATGGGCTGAAGCTGAGCTTTAGCAAATTGAGATGTGATCCAAAAAACTCTTGCTTGATTGCTGCCGGACTCAGCTGGGAATGGGAAAATGCCTGGCACACGTAGGAGCTGATCACAAACCTACCCCTTTGGGGAGAACTTCCCACTGGCAAGTCTGTCCCTTTGAAGTGATTTTACCATTCATTGAATGCTTCAGAAGCAGATGAGGAAGCTGCAGAGCATGAGGCTCCACTGAGGGGAGCAGTTGTGCTCTCAGCTGACTGCCCTGGTGTCTTTCAGATGCTTTCTCCTGTCCTGAATGTAAAACTCAAACCCTACCTATCACAGAAGGTAGAACACTTGTTTGGGAGCGGAAAGACCTGTATTTTGTCTTCATTGCCCAAAAGTATTTCTAAATGACCATCTAAACATGGTAAGTCAGTGTAAAATGTGTAAACAGCTCTCAAAGAGCCCGAACCCAGAACTGCACTCTTCCGTTAACACACCTTAACCAGCAGAGGTGCACTCATCTTCCTGTTGATCTTTCTCTTGCTAAAAAACGGCTGGGACACTTTTCTGCACCACAGCACAACAGCTGCACTGGAACGGAAGGTGCAGTAACATCCGTTCCTGCCCTGCACCACGTTGCTTAGGGCACTTGCTGACAGCATGAGAAAACACAGAAGCTGTACTTTGTTCACAGACTGAAACTGGTCCCGGTTCTCCAGTTGCTTAAGTGTTTTTCATGGTAGTGGTTAAAAGAAAAGCATGGTTCCTTGCTCAGCCAGGAAGTAACAACCAGCATCTACGGGTATCCAAAATCAGTTGCAGTGCCTCGCTGCAACCCTGAAAGCAGGAACAACTTCACCGCACTACTTTTGATCAGTGTTTCCAACTGGCTACCTCCACTGGACTGAGCACATGCTGGTATAAGGTGCTGCTCAGCACATCGTTTAGTTCTGAATTTAATTTTCAGGCTTTTGCCTTTATGTACACACGGTGTCTGCCAGGCATAATGTGCGCATGTCTCCATCATGATTTGGATTCTACTCTTTTGCAAGAATAGGGAGAGACACCCCAAATATCTAAGAAACTTTAATTCTAAATTTGGATCTGATTTCAGCTATCTAATGCAGGAATCTAGGTGTTATCTTCTCCTTACCCATAACTCCTTTCCTTGGATTAATATTAATGGAACTTTAATTAACTTCAAAACTGAGAGTTTTATCTGCAAACAAATTCTAATGGCTTCATTCCTTTATTCTCTTTGGTAGCTGTCCCGGTTTGGGCTAAACTTCCTGG
>NW_010431375.1:0-234 GCF_000710305.1 Buceros rhinoceros silvestris
ACTAGAGTTCAAAGGCGGCGGAGCTGCGCGGGGCCCGGGGGAGGATGCGAGGGGCTCTCTCCTGCGCCGGGGATGAGTGCGGGAGTTTCGCCTGGCAGGAGGCGGGCAGGAAATAAGTCGCCGGTGGGGGAGTGTGCGTGGAGGGGGGCCGAGGGCGGTCGCGGGGTTCGCACGCCTGCATGCCTGCGTACGTGTGCTCAGCCCGGCGGCGGAGCTTGAATCGGGCCCCCAGGA
>NW_010431375.1:370-41727 GCF_000710305.1 Buceros rhinoceros silvestris
GCTGCAGTCGTGACCGAGGCGCTGGCTTCGCTGGGCGGGTTGCGGCGCTCCCCTCCCTCTCCGGGCTCTGCCTTTACCGTCTGGTGTCCGCAGCCGTCCGTAAATACCCCCTGACCCCTTTTCGGGTGGCCGGGCGCCGCACTCCTTTAGGGCTGAGAGGCAGAGCGTGGGTTTTCCGCTCAGAAAGCGCGTTCTTGTGTCGTGCGCGTGGATCCGGGCGGGCAGGTGGGACGAGGGGAGCCCCGGCCCGGCTCTTCCCTCCTGGAGACGGGCATGAAAGCATGTGGTCATGCTTATGTAAGAAGCAGACTCTGTGGCTGGAGGAACGGGGCTTTTCCCATCTTTCCGACTTATATCGTGTTGGTCGGGTTTTTTGAGACCTTCCGTAGCCTTTTAAAAGAAGGTTTGTGAGGGGAGTTGTCGGTTTTTTCTGTGGTGGCGAGCAGTTCTGTGCACTGAGCACGTGTGACAGATGGTCGCTCTGAGAGGGAGTCTTATCTGTTGGTTGCACTACCTTTGGGAGGAGGATGGGGGGGACCTGGTGCATAAATAATGTGATTGGGAGAATAAAGCGAAAAAAGGTGGTTTTTGTTTGAGCCGTGTAAGTAACAGTAAACACGGCAGAAGAGTAGAGGCTCTAGGCAAAAAAAAAAAAAGCCTTTTGTTTGCCAGGGATAAAGGAGATTTCTGTAGCATGTTTGACTCACAATTATCAGCCATTTGTGATCTCATTCAAAATACTTTTTTTTTTAAAGTCTGTAGGTGTTGCTGGATTAATTTCTTCTGCAAATTTTAGCACATGACTTTCAGTTAACTTGGTTTGTGGACTTGGATACTTCTAGTTCTGTCTGTGTTAGGGTTTTTTGTGTGTGTTATGCACCCCTAGAGATCAAGCTTGGGAGGGGAAGAAGGAAATAATTTTTAATTACTCTCTTTGATCACTTTTGAAGGTTAATGAAGATAGATTTAAATACTGAAAAAACTATTTTTTAAGGTGAGAGCTCTTAAGCTATTTGCACCTAGTAACTTTGGTTTATCTTTGGCTTTTTTTTTGGCCAGTTATCTTATGTAATGAGCTGCCTGTGCACAAGAAACTGTCTTTTTGTTTCTAGTTAGTTTTAATAACTATGGTAATCAGATGTAGTTTGTTGAGCGTAGTGTCATGAAAGGATTTAATTAATTCCTAAATTCACTAGCATTAGGAAATAGTTGTCTTTGTGACCACCATTATGTGGAAGGCTCAAAAATCTCAGAGAGCAACATAAAGCTGCTGCTTGTCCAAAACAGGATTCACCTTGTTTACATCAGCTTTATGAGGAGCACCTGATGTTGGAGCAACCTAAGTCTGATGGAGAGAGGAACTGGGCAGCATGCATTGGAGGAAATACTGGGAAATTCCATCTTTTCGGAGATGATGGAAAGAGATGGTATCTCACTCGGGTTCAGCGGCTGAATCCATGGTGCACATGCAGAAAGGCACGTCGTGCCAGTGAGATGGGAACGAATGGGTGTGTCATGGAAAACGATCTAAGCCTGCTTGGTGTTCCATGTAGCACTCTCAGAAACATTCTCTAAGCTGTTTGCTAAACTTGAATTGGTTTCCTGCTCTTCCCACAGACACGCACATAGCTTCTGGAACTCTTCATAGAGTTCAGCACACACCATTGTGTGGTGATTTACTCTCTTTCTGACTCCATTTTTAGCTCCAGATGGACCTGGCAATGTTTGATGTGGTTAGAGTGGACAGTTCGCCATCGTTTTGCTTTTTAACTGCATGCTCATGTCTAGTGCCTTCAGTGTGATTCAGGTGTTCCTGCCAGTTTCCCTGCCTTTACTCTTATGAGATTTCAGTTTAGAGAAGCCCTGCTGCTTCGTAATTAGTTGCGTTCTCGAAAGGAGCAGTCAGAAGTGGGTACTTGATCTCGTGCAGTTTTTCTAGAGAAATTTTTTAGTTGCATCTTGAATTTGAACAGGTTTTAAAAGGGACTTTTCTAAGTATTTTCACCATTCGTTTGATCTTTGTCACGTGAGTCTGGTACTGCAGAAAGCTCACCTGCCTATTTCATAGGCCTGGAAGCTGATGCTGTTTATTTTTATGATTCAAATAGCGAAGGCAGCACCAGCAATGGAAACTTTATCAGTATTGACCTAGAGAAATCTTGAAAAATCCAATTTTGTATTTTAACTTCTTACCAGACAGGGAACTAGTTATTGGCATTGCAGGTTCTAAATGTAGGCTGTGCCTGAAATGGCTAAAAACTAAATGAGCAGCTGTGGAGGATGAAGTTACATGACAGGATGAAATAACTCTCATCCTGGTAACATGTTTGGGTTGCAGGGGTTTTTTGTGAAGTTGCTGGGGTACATACACCAGCTCTACTCGCATGGCTGGTCGTCCTGTGATCCAGCTCTCTGAGGTGGGTTGTCACAGAATGCATCATCTTGGGCTGTCATAAATGCTCTGTGCAGGTCCTCTGGGTATTCTGTCCTCTGCAGAGGCGCTTTGGGTTTGCTGCCCAGATTTTCTCAGAATGTGCTGATACAAATGTGGTTAGGCAGGTTTGTAGGTGTAGGCTTGCAAACATGGCTGTGACGGCAGAAAAAAAATGCTGAATAACTAGTTAATAAACCAAACCTTGGACTGGCAAGAAACTGTAGAGTCAAAAAGGACCTCAGTGAAAAAAGGACCTCAAAAAGGACCTGGTTTGTTGATTCAATCTAGATTTTTCTTTTTTTGTCTGAAGATTTTACTTAAAGACGCTATTAGTTATATACTTATTTTAATGAATTAGATTCTCATCCTTTAGGTGCCTAACTGAACCCAGTAAATCCGTGATCGAAAATCTAAGCAACCCCTCTTAGTGTGACTGAATTTGAACTGATCATATGCAGGCAGAGCGCCGATCTTGTTGGAATCCACAGAAAGATTTTGCTGCATACCCGGTGGATTTGTTATCCTTTGTTAACATGTGTTAGTCCCTGAGATCAGTTCCCTGCTCATTATGAAAAATAAAAGACACGGGATGTTTTACAGGCTGCCTATAAATAATACACTTGCTATATAATTGAGAGCGTACTGGAACTGCTCGTAGTGTATCAATGTACTCCGGAAATAAATCTTTAAAGACAACTTTAACTTAACAGCTCTGATACGTTTCCTCATTTCGTGAATTGATTTTCTTCTCCCGCATATAAAACATACTAGAATTAATGAAAGTCGGAAATGTAGATTTCATTTTTCTACATTGTTAACTGTCTCTAGTTGTTTTTGTCCATTTTTAGTAGGCCTTTAATTTGGATGTGTGTTCACTTAAGTCCCCGTGAACAGGGTGACCTAATTTGTTTTGCAGTAAAAGGTGTTTTTCCCCGAGTACTTTATGTATCTATCTGGAAGGATTAACCTTAGCTGTGCCTCTGTTCACAACTGAATGAGTCTTGGGTGAATAGGAATTCAGGAGTTCGTTTCTTTTCTAGGTAGAAAGAACAGTACTCCAGTCACAGCACTGCAGCAGCTCTACGGCAATCCGTTTTGTTAGACCAGCTGGGCAGAAAAAGGAGAAAAAAAATTGTTTATTCTTGTTAACATCTTACATAGGAAGATCAAGTAGTCTGTTGCTGACCGACTCTCTCTAAACCTAAATACTATCTAAATACTCTCTGGTTATTACTTGAAGTTACTGAACTACTCTAGTGAACTACAGAAACTGAGTGTGATTGGCAGTGCTGACCGGATCCTAATGACATGGTACTGTTCACGTCTGCAGTGTTTCGCGGCTTTATTAGAGCACTTGGTATGCTTGCTGTATCTGGCCTTCTCAGCAGAAATTTTTGAGTGCTGTCCTTGTTAGCCAATTTGAATTGTATGGGAGCAAGACATCATCTGCTTTCCTTGCTGCTGACTGTGTGGAAAGACCTGTTCTGATGGATCGGTGACTCACTCTCTGAAGTTGTAGGGAATTTTTTTTCTACAGGCTCACACAGGGCAGTTCTTCTCTAAGTGCATATCTCATAAACCTTTTTGTCCTCTTCCTTTCCTTTTATTGTCTCGGTTTTCTCCCTCCCAGACTGATGATTTACAGATCTAAGTCTCTGTTCTGGATTCTTCTGTACTTCAGATTCCGTTCTCTTTGCTCCCAAGAACAGGACAGGCATACAGAAGGAGGTGTTCCTGGAAGTGCGTGAATGCAACCCAGCTGATGGGGTCTAATTTTAGTTTTTTGAACTGTGACACTGAACTTTTCCGTAGTGACAGATAAGAGTTGTCTAATTTGGTTTGGGTTTATTTTTTTTTTCCCCCCTCTTTAAGATCTAGCTAGCAAAGTTTACCTTATAGGAAAATAAAAGCTTTTCCTGTTGGTGTTTTTCGTTTCAGAATGTATTACTGAAAAAGAACTTAAAAGTAGAAACTAGGCTGTAGATCAAAGTCTGCTTGTTAACAGGCATATCTGAAGTACTAGAATTTCATATGTGTGAGGAACAGAAGTTGAAATTGTCTCTTTTGGTTTACAGTCAGTCTTTCCAAGTATTTTAGCTTATAATCCTGCAGGAGAGTGAGCATCTTGTTCACAGATGTTAGGCTCGATGTTGCAGGATCAAGTCTGGTTTTGAAGTTCTGATCCCGATGGGAATTACTGTATCTTTCTGTTGTGATTTTTGATGGCAGTGGTATTAGAATAACTCTGAAATTTGCAGAGATTCCAGCATATTTCAGTAACTGTCAAGTAACTTGGTAATTAAGGCTTTTCTGAATGTAGAACCCCTACTCTGTTAATGTAATTTTATACCTGCTTGGAGAAATGGATGCAGATTTTCTATGGTCACTTGTACTGCTTGATCAGTGAGTATTTTCTGCCTGTGGTGTGATAGATTCATATTTATGTTGGTGCATAAACAACAGTTACACTGGTTTATAGCTTCAGCTGAAATGGTTATATTCTGTTAAAGAGAAAATGTATGCTATCTTTGAAGGTTTTTTTGAGTTTACTGCTGATCTGTTCTGCTAATGCAATGAGTTGGGACAAAGTTGTTATAGTCTTTTTTTTTGTGTGTGTGTTTTACAAACTCTACCATTTTTTTTAAAGCTAATCAGGAATATGCTTTGAACAAAATGAGTCTGTCAGATCAGGGAGGGATTTTTGAAAGGTACTGTGTTGTTTGTTAGAAAACCAAATTATTTCCAAGGGCATTTATCAGCTCTGATGGGAAATTTAAAAAGGTGGTTTTGGTCAAAGAACACAACTGTGCTTGCACTCAGTCAGAGTGTGAAGTCTGAAGCTCTTGCTGAGACTGTTCTTTTTCTTATCCTGATTTGGAACGGGGAGATGTTTGAAATCATGGCGAAAAAATTTTGGAAACACAAATTAATGGCTTCTCCGTCCTGTTCTGAAGCCCATTATTTGGCTCTGTATAGCAGTGACCTATTTTATTCTAGTGTCTGAGCATCCTTGTCATCATTTATCTAAAGGTTTTAGAGGTTTGATGTTGTGGTAGTGTTTGGGGTTTTTTCTTTTTGTTTTTATACCTATCAAAATAACGTATTGTGAGAGCTCTTTGCAGTACAGAGAGCTTAGAGCGATGGACTTTGCTGCTTGCCTGTATTACGTTCTGTTAGAACTTGGCAGCAGTTACAGCTGAGGCTTTATTTAACACATCCGCATTTCTAGTGGCGTTAATTTTAAAGGGTTTCTTATTAGTGCTGGATGTTGTGTCAGTCACTGACAGAATATGCAGCAGTGCTGTGGTGGCTGCTCCTCGTAGCCTATCCATTGTGACACAAAGTTTTGCATTCATTTTAACAGCGTTTGAAATTTAGATTGGTTTATTCAATAATAGAAATATTTCACTTTTCAGTTGTGTTACAATCTCAAGTATGAGTGTATGAATTTGGGAGGTAAAATTTTTCAGGTTAATTTGCACGTGCTGAACCTCAGTTAACTGTCAGTATTAGGAGAAGTCTGTGGAGGTCTGCATTTGGAGTAATTAAGGAAAGTGTAAGCTTAAGTGAAAATTTCTTTTCCTGTCCTACATGTTTGATTGTTGTTGAGGAATAGAAAAGGTTTGACAGTTAGGAGAATGTAATTTGAAATCAGATGTTTGTTGTCACTTTACATGGGGATTTTTATGGCAGAGTTTAAACCTGTAAATGAGTTCCTGCCCACCCCGAAGCCCTGATCTACTTGGGAAAGCAACCCAGCAAAAGAGCAAAAAAATTGCTAAGTTCTAAATAATTTTTGAGAACATGGCAAAACCAGAGATTTTTGAAAATTCCAGGATGTTTAAAATGTTTTGATATGAATTGTGAAGGCTGTGTGCCCAGCATAGGTTTGTGTTCCGGTCCGCAGCCTGGCACAATAACTCCTACACAACCTGTGCCCCTCAGGGCACTCCTGCTGGTACAACACCGTGTGTTCAAACTCCCCGCTTTTATTCATGCTAAATGTTGAATGCTGGTGTTCTGTAGCAGTTGCTTAGGCAGTGGTTTTGATTGTTCATTCTAAATGTTTGTAGTCTTCTGGCTGACCTTTTAATGCATTTTGAGAAGCATTGTGAAGTGCTGGTGTTGTGTGGGATGCCTGCTCTAGTGGGGAGGCGCTTCCTGTGCGACAGGAAGGATGTGTTGAATTTGGGGTTTGTGGAGCTGTTGCAAGAGCTCTGTAGAAAGTGCCTGCATTTACATAACTTGAAAAGTTAGACTGAGGGCTAGGTGATGACAAGAAGCAGCCTTGCACCCTGTAGTTTGCTGAGCTACATCTCAGTTTTGACCTACCTTAACTTTTTGAGCTGAATTAATTTCATGTCATCGTGCCTTGACAAGTGTTAGTGTAGCTTTAGGTGTGGACATGAACAATTTCTGGTAACATGGCTGCCAAGGCAATGCCAAACTTCACATGAGGATTGTATGTGTGTCTCTCCATAAAAGGAGGAAGTTAGTTCTGTTTTGTTTCAGTATATGAGCATGATTTCATTTTATGCTGTACTTCCATGTTGATTTGATAATATAAAACTTACGACGGCTGCAGAATCTTTTAAAACTTACACAAGGACAATATGAATAAAGTCCTGTGAAACTTCATTTTAAAAGTGCAGTTCCAAGTACAGATTTTTCTGGGTTTTTTTTGGTCAGGGTGCAGGTATTTCCAGTTGTCCCCCTAATGATTGGGAGCCTTTTCTTAAGGCTGAGCTCCTCTGGGGACTGATCATGCTGCAGCTGATGGTTTTACTTGTTTTGAGTGGCTGCTTGCTGGATCAATCCTACCTTGGCCTCAGATACTTCAACCGCGCTTCTCTAACGCAGCGTATGTAATTGGTGGCTCAGGAATACAGCCTAGGGTGGATACTCTTCCTAGAGCTGGGAGGTGGCAAAACCAGCACATTTCATTTAGGAGCGTCTGTCTCAGCTGAAGGCAGTGCTCTGACAGGATGTGGGAAGGGATCCTTTTGCTCTTCCAAATGGTTCTGTTGGTGACTAGATCTCTTTTGAGATGCTGAGGTGGACCACTATTTTCTTCCTGTTTAAAAAAAAAAACATGCCCCTCGTTTGTCTTGCACCATCCATCTTTGATCACAAACTCCAAAATTAAATTACCTTCTAGTACTCTGGAGTGAGGACGTGGTCTTTTGTTTGCCTAATTCCTTACAGTCAGTTATGGTAAATAGGTAGAATAGTTAGGTTATTTGTCCTGATCTTCAAAAGCCATAGCCCTCAAATTCCATAAATATATAATTTCATAAATGTTAATCACAAATTATTTTTTTAATCTTAGATGTTGGAAAATAATCTATTTCAATTTGCATTAAGGAAGTAAATCTAAAATGTTCTAAGAACTACTTTAGTTGGTGGTTGTTTTATTTGAGAGGCATAAAAATAGTGTTAAGTGGAGGTAGTGTCTGAATTTTGTTGGTATTTGCTTTCTAAGGATTATTGAGTGTTTGCTTTCTAAAGCTTATTGTGTTAATGTTTATGTGGAACCTTGTACATTGGGGTCTTTTGCTGGGACCTTGGATGCTAAATTAGTGCAAATAAGAATGAAGGCTTATTTGATGCGCACTCTTTGAGCATTTTTGTCATTAACCTGCTCCCCTCCCCTTCCTCATTTTACAGTATCACCGTAGAAAAATTGCTGGCCAATTGAGCTTAATGTAGCAAACCCCGAAGTTGTCCTGTCTGGATTTGAATTTAACTCGGTTGATTCATTCTGTCGTTTCTGGCTGCACAGGAAGCCCCATTCATATGGTCACAAAGCCTAATAGCTGTTTGTACAGTGAGATTGATCTGATTACTCTTCTCTCTCTTGTGCTATTTACAGTCTGCTGCCAATTCACAGAAAGAGAGGAGAATGGCTGCAAAGGAGAAGTTGGAGGCAGTATTAAATGTGGCCCTAAGGGTCCCAAGCATCATGCTGTTGGATGTCTTGTACAGATGGGATGTCAGCTCATTCTTCCAGCAGATCCAAAGAAGTAGCCTGCACAACAACCCTCTCTTCCAGTACAAGTACTTGGCTCTTAATATGCATTATGTGGGTAAGTCTACATGCATTCAAGAGAAAACACTACTGTAATAAATACAATTTTTCTTACTACAAGAATTTGGCGATAGCATGATAGTAGATTGATTACAACAGATGGCTGTTACACTTCTGTTACACTTCTTCGTACACTTTTGCTTAAGGGACTCTTTTATGTTAGCAGTAAAGAAATCCTATCTGGGGTCTTCTAATGGACTTTGGTATTTAGTCTTGATATGTAAATCATTGTGTCTTGAAATGGTGTCTGGAAACACAACTGATGTCCTGAAAGAGTAGCACAGTGACTTCGGGCTGTGTCTGACTGATGAGAAAACTGCAGTGAAACACTGTGCAGACCAGAGTTGTACTTAAATCACTGGCTTTGAAAAGAGACTAGGGAACAAGTTGCCTGGTTTGGGCTGTGACCACAGCACCAGAAGGTTCCCTTTCTGTGCGGCGTGGATATGACTCTTCAGCTGACAGCCTTGGTTGGATTAGAGCAGGTGACAAGTCCTTGTGTTGCAGATAAATGGACAAAATTATTAACACAGCTCAGGGAGTTGAGGTTTGAACCTTGGCCTGCAAGTCTAGCTCTGGAATGCCAGACATCTGTTTCTAGGAGGTGAAAGGACTGAGGCTGTGGGACGTGCTCTCCAGGTGGGTATGCGATTCATCTGGTGACTGCTCATGGCGTTAATTAGGGATTGGAGCCAGGCTGTTAAGGTTGATAGCAGCCTGAGTACTGCCTAGCTTGGAAGGAAATGGCTAGCATATAATTTTCCCACTCTGCAGTGTTTCTTCCTTGTAGATGGCTTTGGAGGATGAAGATGTAATGCAGTCAGCTAAAGGAAACACCCTTTAGTTAAGTAGTTAGAGGACTGTGGGTTTTCGAAGTAGCATGTCCAGGTTTTTAATCCCAACTGTGTAAGTGTTGGCATGTGACTTTTTAAATCTATTAAATGTCTGTTTTCTCAAAATTATTTACTGCCATTAAAAATGCATGTGGCTTTCTTCACCGTGGCTGCATTGCACTCGTGCTGGGATAGCAATGTACTTCTAGTGCAGAAAGTTAGCTTTGCAGTTCTGTGCCCTTTTCATATGCTTGTGGGAGACAGCACGGTTTGTTGCTTTTGAGTGTGATGCAGGACTATGGTGGCATGTAACCACAGCTGGCTTTCTCTTGCACTTACACGCACACAAGTACCTTTTAGGAATTACTTTATGGGCTCAGGTTCTATCATAGAAGTAACAATTGTGCTGTCAAGATGTTAGTGGATAGTTGCCAGCTGTGATGTGGCCCCCTTTATAGTCATTTGATAACCTTGTTCTTGCTTAAGTACGTTGAGATACCCCGGTAAAAAGTGCTGCAGGGACAATGGGTGGTGTTACTAAAGTGTTTCTCACCTGGATGCTATTTTAGTAGTAAACCAGTGGATTCTGACTGTGGCTCTTCATAAAAGTGGTGCTTTTGTGCTGGTGCACAATTACTCAGCAGTTCTTTTACTTTTACAGTGTTGAGAGTCTGTACTTTTTACTGCTGTACCTGGTAGCTGCTGATCAGGAAGGGCTTCTAAATCATCAATCAAGTTCCTCATTTTAAAAGATTTTCAGACAATTTTCAGTGACAAAACTTAGCTAGTACTTTTCAAATAAAGTTGATGTGTTTCAGTTACTTGGTTGTTGGGTTTTGTTAAGCTGTGTCAGGGGTAAATCAATTTGCATGCCTACATGAGCTTTTATATAGATTTAATTGTGTCAGCTTAGAGTATAACCTTAATTAAAGTGCTATATAAAAATATATAAATTGGATTTGTAAGAAAAACAAAATACTTTTCTACCAGTTTGGGAAATTAAGCTTCTTTAAGATATGTTGGGGAAAATTAACTGTCAGTGTGTAATTTAAATAACCACTTACTGTCAATATGTTTCAACATGATTTTTTTTCTAAATAAAGCAGATTAGCCTCTGTTTATATTTGCAGTTAGGAAGCACAGTATCAGCAAATGCTGTGGCAGCTTTACAATCTCAAACAATTGCAGAATTTCTTATATAAGCAGTGTAAGATACTACATCATAGAAATGCTTCCAGCAGCTTAGGAAATTAGGTGCATCTATCTCAGGCAGATACTCAAGCAACAATTTGATTAGAGAGCCATAAAAATCAATAAACTCTACCAGTCTAGATATTGTGAACCTTTTCCTGGAACTAAGGATCCCAAGCTGGAAATCTGCTCAGAACTGGGAATTCCTAGTTACTAGGAATGCCTTTTCTGTTAGATGTGCTTGTTTTCTTCAATCCATTTGACTCCAAGTTTGAAAAGCCAATCTTTTTGATCAGGTGAGGTGTTGTATGTTACAGTGTGATTGTCATTCTGGTTAGCAGTACTGGGACTATAATAAAAGTCTTCAGAATGCAATTTGTCCTTTGATACAGCTTTTCCCTTTCATATCCTTTGATGAAAGAGCCCTCATCTGCTTTAGTAAAGGAAAATATTCAGTCCTGATAACCACTGAACCTCAAGTTCAACTGCCTGAACTTTAACTAAATATGGGTAAGCAATGCAAACAGCAGAGATTACATTCTCCAATTCTAACCAGAAATTTAACAGATTAATTTCACATAGAAAAAATTGCAAGTAACTTTGCTGATGAACTTTATCTATCAAATGGCACTGTGGTGGCTGCTTCGGGAGCCGTAAAAGACCTCCTCAAGCGTAAAAGGATGATCTGCAGTAGTCCTCAGTGTGGACTTAAGCTCTTGTGTTTAAAGTTTGGGTCATTTTATTTCATAATGCTGTTTTTTCTGCATTTGAATTATGTTCTAGAATCACCATTAAGAATGTGTTTCCCTTCTGAAAACTTCCCTGGGTTTGCCAAGTGTGCTTAAAAAGACAAATGTCAAACTTAGTTAAGCAACAATTCCAGTATGTGTCTGCTGAAAAGTATTTGCTCTGTGTGTGTGTAAATTCATACTTGATGGTCACAGGAACACCTCAAGCTTAAAACTTGATTGATCACACCCAGTAGTCTGGAAGTGCCTTTGGTACATCTTACAGGACATCTGCCAGACCGTTTATAGAGAACTTAATTTAGAATTGCTAGAGATGCTTGGCATGAGTTGACCTGTGTATGTGACTGGGGTTTTTTTTTTTTGGCAGTTTGCCATAACTATTGCATATAATATGACAGGCAAGAATTGCATAAAATGGGGTTGCTATGCAAATTCAGGTGCACATACTAGTGATATCCAGTCAGAAATTATATTTAAAATAGTAAAAGTTCTTTTGCCCTCTGAAAGGAGTCACATGGAAGGTTTGCTTCTATAATCTGTCTCTTTCATGCCATCTTTTTAAATACAATAAAATATATATGCTTTTTTTCCTTACAAGAATATTGAAAAATCCGGATTTATAATCCTTTTTTGCAGATGTGACCTGTAAGTGAAAGTACATTCTGTGGTTCTTCCTGGAGTGTTTAGGAGTTCTTGTCAATAAGCACTCCTGTCCCAGAACTCTTTCTCGAATTCTCCAAGTCATCCTATTTAATTGTTTTGGTAACCCAGCCAGGCGGTCTGGCTGAAGAGTAGCAAGTGATGAATTCGTGTGCAGTGTACTGTATTACTAGCTATAATTCTGACAGTTGCTGTGCTGTCTGTTACAGGTAGAAGGGTATGGGGAGGAAAGAAGCTTAGAAAGCAAACCAACCATTTGTCCACAGTTGTTACAGGTTGCTGTGGTTTCATTAAGATTTAATTAAAATCACTTTGTATTAACTTAAAGTAGCCTTTCCTCAAGGAAAGATCTATGCTAACTGAAATGGCTTTATCTCAGAGCTTAGGTTGGGCAGACTAGCAAACTGAGCTACTACCAGGCTTCAGTGTTTTCTTCTGCACTGTAGAGCAGCTCTGAAAAGACAGTCGCTTCTTTTTCCACTCTTTTGATGAAGAAGGTGGAAACAGTTGAAACCATGTAATTTCCTCCTATGAAGGACAAAGCAGTGCTATTTATGTGAACTGGTAAATACTGAGCTAGATGAGGAGAGTCATAAGGTTAACCTGTAATCATAGTCAGAGCTGGAATTTAAGTCACTGCCATACTGGAGGCACGGAATTACCCTAAATACGGTGTTTTCTTACCTAAGACTAAAAATAAGAACAGTTTTCAATCTTAAACTGCATTCTTTGTCATTAAAAAAGAAAGAAATCATTGGGGAAAATGTAAGGAAACTGTTGAAATACTTGGAATAGGTGGAAGGTGTGTCATCTTTCAAGCCCTGTTTGTAATCACAGTTTCTTGAACTGTGTGATTAATGCCTTCACTGCGTCGTCGCATCGCTTGCTGGGTGTGAACTGCTTGTTAGGAATGCTGACTTGAAAAATGGGGCTTGAGGGAGGAGAAACCTTCTGAGCTTACTGCCATCCTGTGTCTGATTGCACTCTACTTTGGTCTGCCTGCTTTTCCTTAAGCTCTCGTGCATTTATTAGAAGATCTTTTGTTTGGATTGCTTTTTTTGAGCCTTTTAACGAGGAAAGGTACAGTACTCTGATACAAACACAGGAAAAGGTGAAGCTTCAGCCTGAGAAGAAAGAAGCAGTCTGTTCATTCCAGGAGCAAATTTACCAAAATTGTGAGAAGAGGATGCCTGACTAGGTGTGTGAACGCAGTTAATGCATACAAAGATGAGGTGCTGCGAAGATTCAGCATCTCTGGCTTTGCTCTCCCATGTGTGCTGTCCCCCTCTGGCCAGTACCATTTAGATAAATGGGGAGCAGAACTATTTTCTGAGTGTTGCTATTTTAAAATGTAGCTATATTTTAACCAAATACAATTTTATGACGTGGACTTGCGTCTTTATTTCTTAAAAAAAAATTACTTGCTATGTCTTCACGTTCTCTTGGGTAAAATGCAGTGTGTGCTGCAGTGTAGACGCAGAAGAGGGTAGAGACTGTGCTGTGCTCAGAATATCTCATACCCTTTTTTCTCTTTCCAACTCCAGAGACTGCTGATTCTTACACTGCTTCCTTAGTGTCACAGGCTTTTTACCAAGCATCTTTCTAGCATACGGTAACTTTTCTGAATAAAGCTCGTATCTGGTTTTGGCAACCTACATAGCTTTTTATTTTAAATAATAAAATTAGCAACTTGCTTGAAAGGAGTTGCTTAAAATTTTGAGGTTCAGTCAACTCTGAGTACAGGCCTACTGACGACATGGCAATTTGTGTTCATAATTTAGAATTCATTGTGACTGTATTGTTACGGTTCTACTTCTGTGTTCTTTTCCAGGACTCTTCAAGTTCTCCATGATTGTAATTAGTCCCACAATTCTGGTCATTAGGTATGCTGTATTAGAGAGATAGCCTCTGAATCGTATGGCAGAACAAGAACAAAAAGTCCATTTTATTTCTTCAGACAATACTGCAAATCTCTGTAAGGAACGCAGTTCTTGGATTATTTGTACTTAGAGTGCCCAATCTGTCACGCATGTGAAAATTCAAGAAACAGCTGTTGGAACTGATGGCAGTACCCCAGTAATGAGTAGATTGTTTTGTTGGCATTATTTTCACTGAGATGTGCAGATGTGGGTAACAGGATTTCTCATCTCTGTTCATAGTTGCACTATTCCATGACTGGGTAGATACTGATCTCCTCGTGCAGATGTTTAGATGTGTGCTTTCTCAGTTTAGAAATAATTTTTCAACATTTTCTAAAGGGCAAAGTATTTGCCACATTAGTTCAAAGTGTAGAACTTCTTGGGAGTGAGCAATGTTTATTTGGGCAGCTCTGGCTGAGTGGAATGGTGAGGAAGGGGTGTGCCTTGGCATTGCCACACAAAAACATCACTCCTTCAAAAATGCAGAACATCTTAAAGCCCACTATGCTCATGCTGCCTTGAATGGGTATTCAGCCATGGTGGGACAGGTGAGATGAGTACTACCCTTTGTGCTGGCGGTGGCTGCTTGTCAGGATTTCCATATCAAGTACTCTGAATGACTTGGCTTCTAGGTTGATTTCAGTGGAGTGAATTTTGCATGACTCGCGTGTTTGAGCCACCTCTGATGCAGGAGAGGCTCTTCTGTGAGGTGACAGGGGTTCTGTATGACCTTGCCTTTTGTAAGAGTCTAGAACTAGTCTCACTCTCAGAAGGACAGCATAGCGGTCCCAGTGAATTCAGTTGCTGAGTTGTCTTCCACAGGATGTTTATATAAATTGAGGATGTACTAGAGCTTATTGCCTCTCCTTTTATGTGACTTAAAAATAAGTGGCTGCTAGGGTTCCTTCTGGGCTGGAGCTAGCCTCCAGTGAAGAGGCCACAGAATCTTCCTGGCAGCTTCTGCATCTTGTCTTTAGCTACTACAAACTCTAAAGTTTATCTTTTAAAAATCATCCACTCTTGAGATAGATGTTTTAGATATAGTTTATTAAATCTCTGTGTAAACTGATGTGTAACCAGTCTGATGACTGGTTATCCTGAGAATTAAACACACTGAAAATAAAGGTGCCCTATCAAATATCATTCTTCAGAAGTCTGTCCTGTGTTACTGGTACTTTCATGTTGTGGCCAGATAGTTGTCTCAGTACACCGAAATGAGGTCAGTCAAGGGTTAGGCTGAAATGAAATGGCTTAGTGGTACACTGCTACTGCACTGAGTCAGAAGAGACAGGAGTTTTGATGGTATTCTGCGGCTCACAACTCGCTGCTTCAGAGCAGCTTGCTTTGTAAGTCACCTTAAGATGGACATTTTAGCCTCAAAGGATATGGGTGAGTGGGAAGTTAGAATCTCCCAATTAATTTAATGGTAAAAATCCAAGCAATTGTGCTGTTACTTTCTGAACTCCAAGAGATGATGTGGTTTTATTAAGAAATCTTATGAACTCTTTCATGTGCAAAGTACTCATTTTTAGACTAAACCTGCAGGAAACTGAGTAATAATGTGAAGTGGACACAAGGGATCTGTAATCATGCAAATGAGCTCTAAAATGTTTCTTGAAGTGGATGGGTTGTGACTTTGATCATGTTGCAGAAGCCTTCGTTGTGTGCAGCATGTCAATAAAACTCAGACACCTGGGTCGACGAAGAGGTAGCACGGAGTGAGAGAAGCTGGGAAACGCCTTGGTGATACACAAATAGTAAGAGGCTGCTGAAAGGCGGTCTGGGAGCTGCTGCTTACCGTAACAATGAGCATCGCACAGTGAGGGGTTTTCATCTAGCTGAGTCAACAAGTTGTAAATGAGGTCATGAGCTTGTTAATACATGTGTTTTTGTCTGGCAATGTTTAACCTAGCTTTTCTGCTTGTTATTGTTTTCATAGTTAATTTTCTCCACTGGGACCTAAATCTGTACCGTTTTGCTTGAGAAGCAGTGGAAGTTCTCTGCTTCCTTGTGCTTCTGAATAGGTACCAAGTGGTGGGTTTGTATTTGTAAGCTTGGCAGAATGGGTCTTCTATAGTGCGTGTTATAGCTAGAAGCCTAAGAGTGCAATTCTTTTGTTTTTGTTTTTTTGGTAGCCTAGCACTAGGGCACTACTACTGTATTCAGGGAAGAGTTAACCCTCACTTGTCTTTACCTTTTTTTTGCTGTTAGTGTTAAAACAGTCTCTTCACCAGGGCAGGAATTGAGCTTCACTGCTTACACTGAAACAGAAGATCCTTGGTGAGTTAGAAGGGACAATACACCAAGTCCCAAGAGCGCCAATAACGTGCGTGGCGTCTGTCAGTGGAGGGGGAGCGCTCACTGCAGATGCAGAGCTCAGAAGGCTTTGGGTGGAAGTGGGTGTAAGTTACTGTTCGCCTATGTCTGCAGGTTACCCAGTAAAGTGACTGTTTCTCAAACTGTAAATCCTTCAGTGTGGAGAAGCTCTCATATATCAAAAGGATATATGTTAGCAGCATCCTGTTTTCTTGTGACAGAGGAGGTACAAATGAAAACAGAATGTAATGATTTCGATGGGAAAGCTGTTGTGAGAAATTTCATTTCGTGGTCCTTTGTTTAGAAGTGGAATCTCATTAATGCCATACACTAATTATATCATTTGTCCTGGCAAGACCAAAGGGAATAGGATATTGCTGCTGGTATGTCTGAATTTGAGCTTATCTTCCTCTTCTTCTGCAATGAGACAGTTAGGTAATGAATTATTTGTTCGGGTGTGTTTTTTTTTTTTTTTTTTTTTTTGCAGTTGAGCTTATCTTCCTCTTCTTCTGCAATGAGACAGTTAGGTAATGAATTTTTTTTTCGGGTGTGTTTTTTTTTTTTTTTTTTTTGGCAGAGGCATTATTGATAAAAATGAGGTTGGTACCACTGTGGGAACAGGGCCTCTGCAGCAAAAATGCAAATACTGCAGTATGAAGTGTGTCGAAATATCTCTCTTATCAAGTGACAAGAGGGAATTGTAAATAAGAGTGAAAGGGAACTACTTTAAATGTCTCTTACTCTCCCCCTCTTCAAAATCTAACAATTACAGCAAACGGCTGCTTCAAAGGGAACATTTGAATTCCAGCCCAAACTCATGAGCGGTGGAGTTCATTGCTCAAGCTTCTGCAGTAACCTTGGCTGTCTTGTGCTGCTTCCTGGTGCAGTGTTGTAAGCATCTGTGCTGTTTGGAAGCCCTCTATTGAAAAGGCACAGATGTGAAAGCAATCTTCTCATCTTCTGATTTGTGTTTGGACATTTTTTTCACTCTTTCAATATGTCCTGCTATACTTTAGCTAAAGTTGTGATCACATAGAAAAGAATGAACTTCAGTCACTTCTAAAATACTCCTGTGAAACATAGCTGTGTCGGGGAGCAGTTTTTCAGAAATTATCTTAGCTCTGCTCAAGTACATCAGGATGTGGCCAGGGAGCAGATCTCCATGTGATAGAATAAGGTAAAGAAGGTGGTGGAGCTTAAATCTAGATACAGTAAACAGGTTTTCTTAAACTATTTATAGACTAATAGAGGAATAAAAGACTGCATAATATACTCTATCTGGTTCTCCAGCTGAAGGTGAGACACGGGCTACAGTGAGAAGGAAGGGTTTAGAGAGGTTGACTGAAGTGCTGGACGGGTATGTGGTTGTGCCACGTGAGTTGTTCTGCAGAGAGAACTGTCCCTAACTAACTAAGCAATCAAGGAAGGTGAGTATAGCAGAGACAAGGTGTTAAGAATGGCTGCAGATGGTGTGAGAGGTGCTGGAGCTGGCTTATGGTGCCACGGTGCGGTGCAAACTTAATGTCCTCATGGAGATCCTCCTGAGGAGTTCCTGCCCTTGTCATTTGTGTATTTGGTAGAAGGAAGATGGTGATTAGAGAAGTGGATTCCATAAAATACAGGTGTTTGCTAAGAAGACTGATGTAGAACATCTGCTGAGTTGTGTTAACTAGAATCATGTTATTCTGTATAAAACAGTTGCTAGAAGGAAACCACTGTTGTGCTGTGTTTCAGCCCCCTTGAAAGAGATCAGGATAAAACCCATACAAACGTAGAATGGTTTGGTTTGGAAGGAACCTTTAAAGGTTATCTAGTCCAACCCCCCTGCAGTGAACAACCTGCTTCGACTAGAGCAGGTTGCTCGGAATCCTGTCCAACTTGGCCTGAAATGTCCAGGGGTGGGGCATCTACCACCCCTTTGGACAACCTGTTATAGTGTCTCATCACCCTCATTGTAAAAAAACCTTCTTCCTTTATATCTAGTCGAAATCTCCCGCTTTAGCTAAAAACCATGACCCCTTGTCCTGTCACTACCACCTCTATTGAAAAGTCTGTTCCCGTCTTTCTTATAGGCCCCCTTTAAGTACTGAAAGGCCGCACTAGGGTCTCCCTGGAGCCTTCTCCAGGCTGAACAATCCCAGCCCTCAGCCTGTCCTCACAGCAGAGGGGTTCCATCCCCCTGATCATTTCTGTAAATGATCAGGTGGATATTGTACAGAAACTAGTGATGGTGACTTTTGTGATACTTCATTTTAATCAAAGAAGCTATCAGTGATTTCAGCTTTTTGAAAAGGCACATCCTCAGACAGATGTGTAACTTGTCACATCTACTTTTTGAAAGTACTTGGAAAATCAACTTTAATTTTAAGTTATACATCTGTATTTTTAAACAGGTAAGTAAATATGCTTTGTCTGTCTAACATCACTCCTATCATCCAGCATATCTGAATCAGTCTTTGCTTGGCATCCTATGGGTCTGATGCCTTTCCTAGGAGCGTGCAATGAGTTACCTTCTTGAAGACCTACACGGTAGAATTTTACAGAAATGGCTTATTGAAGGTGACAAGATATTAAGTAGCCTTGAAATACTTCTACATAAATACTGACTGACACTGAAGCTACATCTTCTACACATACTGGAGCATTCTGTGTTCTTGACATGTAACTCTAGATTAAACACAATAAATCATTAGTTTCTTAAGGATTTTTGAAAATCTCAAAGTATAAATTAATTCAGTTAAAAAGGCAGTGCCTAGTGTTGTTGAATAGATGGATGAAACTTTAAATGTAATGTGACTAGTACAGCTGTAAATGTCAGGATAAGTTCTTTTAAAGCATTTTTTCTCAGCTGCAGGTAAGTTGTTAGCAATTGCTGGGTTTTTTCCTAAATGGATTTCAGTGCCAGGCACTTAAGCTGACCTTCAGAAAGAGCGTGAGTGTACTGCATTGTGATGGAGAGCTTGGAAGTAAAGATTAGTAAGGGCACCATGTGCTGGGTTTTGACCTGCAGTCTGTCTGGGAACGAGAAGAGGACGGACACGTACCCGGTTGTGAAGGGGGTTCAAAGTACTGCTTTATTTAAGTAATGAGAGCAAGTATGAAAAACAGGATCTGCTTGTTGGGGAGGCTGCTGAGCAGCCAGGCTGCGGTCCTGAAGAGCAAAGCTGTATCTGCTTTGGGTCTTTTTCCACAGTCTCGCTAAACGCTGGCAAGAAGAGAGAACTGCCGATGCAAATGCTGGCAGGTCCTAGGCTGTGCGAGTCTTGTCCTTGGTTTTATGCAGCACTAATAGCTTGGATATGCTTTAATATTGCTGGTATGGAGAACAGCCGGTATGTCCCCATCTCAAATTATGGGAGTGCAAAGTGTCTGTAAACCATGAAGACACAGTGGAAGAATTAAAATGCGTAATGCTAATCAGCACGGAAAGGTGTGTGTGTCCTTAGCTTGAAGAAAAGGATTTTTACATCAGTTGTCGGAGGCTGTTGGGTGGATAGGCTTTTTTCCCTGAAACACTGCAACTTGCTTTCCCTTGGAAGAAGAGGGAGACCTAGGCCTGTGTTTCCTTTGTTATATAGGTTGCGTAAATTAAGTCTTGTTAAAATTCTGTGGATCAAGTCCACTTCTTGACTTCTAGATGTAATCTTAGAGCAGCTGATAGAGATATTTTTGTTCATGGGGGAAAAAAAGGAAGAGTGGCAGGTTTTTTCATGCTTTGTGTTTTGATGAGAGGGAAATAAAAGTACATGAATTTTAAAAGCAAATTAAAACAAAGGTAAAGAAATGTGAATAACTTGAGTGTTAAATCATATCAAGAAATTTGAGATGAGATAGTTTGGGTTTGTTTTTTTTAAATTTTAACCTCTGCTTTTTGTTACAGGTTACATCTTAAGTGTTGTGCTTCTAACTTTACCAAGGCAACACCTGGTTCAGCTTTACCTGTACTTTTTGACTGCACTGCTGCTTTATGCTGGGCACCAAATTTCCAGGTGAGAGTAAATGGCTTAATTTTGTTAGCTTGGTTTGGGAATTGGAAAAATGACTGATGTTTTGTTGATATCTTGTGTAAATGGGATAGGTCTGGTTTTGTGGAGGCCCTTTTTCTATGCCAGACACCTAAATATATCTTGCTGTTCTTGGTCTTGAAAAAGTTTACAGAATTAAATGTGCAATCAGGTAGTTCTGGTGTATTTTCATTGACTTTACAGAAATGTAGCTTGACATTCCTTTTGAGCGTAACATCCTTTAATCTGAGGAGAAAACACCACAAGACTAAATGTGGCCTCTGCTGTAGTGATCTGAGTTACTCAGTGGCTTGTCTAACATACTTTCAACACAAGCATTCTACAGCAGACAGGACATTACTTTTAGTTTTCTGGTACCTGTGATGAGAGAGAAAATAGAGATGCAGAAGGAAGATGGTAGAAGAAACTAATAGTGGAATTTATTATTAAATTCAACTTTGTGTAATGTATTTTGCAATGAAAACAAAAGAAAAAACGTTTTGCAGAGCAAGAGGCTGAAGAACTCGTGAGTCAGACAAGACAGAGTTGATCATCTTAATTTGTTTGTCTCCAGTTAAATCCATTGACAGCCAATGTAAACTGTCATACCAACAAGAACTTCAATTGGAACCAAGGAGAGTGCTGTTACATTAATGGCTTTGCATGGGAAGTTTTGAAAATACGAACTTGAGCCTGATTTATTTTGGTGCCTGCTGATGGGAGACATTTGAAAATGTGCCTTTGAGTGATTTAAATGAAGTAATAGGTTTGTTAGTTCTGCATCAAAATTGTTCTACAGCATTTGCTGGAATCTCTTACTTGGTGTGTTGCAGTTCAGGGGAGTGTTAATGAAGGTTTTGTGGTGACTTGGCATGTCACTGTTGTAGCTGTCAGAACTGCAGTTAATGATTCCCTGAATGGATGAGGGTTATAGATACCATTTATGGATGTTTATGGGATTGAGGGCTTACTTAGTAGAAAAAGCAATCTAAACTTTATTTAAGAACTTGTTTTGAATTATAAATAAAGCTAGTAACAGATACTCATCAGATACAGGGCTTTGGTCCAGAACATTTACAGCTAGAGATCTTCATGCCATTCTGAATCTTTAATTTTTTTAAAAGAGAGGGAGATGGTATGGATTTTGGTTGGTACATTAAGGGACAGCACTGCGTTTGATTTAAATACTTCTTTGGTTTGTGTTTCTATGTAATGTGAATGATGACTTTGGTTGCTTTGTGGGGTTTGAGACTTTACAGTCTTCATTGACACACTCTAGATGACTACCACTTGGAGCGTTCGGTGTGTTTGTACTGAGCTTTCTCTATTTGATGCTTCTGCAGGGAGTTAATAAAGACTTTAATTAAATCTTGCATCAACTGGCACAAAAACTGTTTAATTAAAAGATGTCTTGGATTCAAATAGTCCAGCAGTATTCCCTAGCTATTTTGCAAAGCAAATGTGGTTGCTAACACTTGTGAGTGAGCTTACCCATTCCCTAGGTAGGAGACTGACTGGTTTGGAAGGAAGCACCGTGCAAGGGAATCTCAGCAGAAGCCACTGCATAATCCGGGGAGCGACACTTGCATTAGCTTTTCAAAAGAAATTTTGAATCCCATTAATTTTTGTATTGAAAATAGTAAAGCGTGGCACACAAATGTCATGTTAGTGGAGCTACTTCTTTACTGCCAGAACTATCCGATTCCAGTTGATGGGTCTGTTGAGCAGGCTGATCGTAACAAGACATACAGTAGTCACATTTGCAAGCTGTTCCTGAGTGGTTTTGTTAATAATTCTGCTTAGGGCTGAAAACGTGATTTTCTTCCTTGCACTACCGGTTGGGATGCTATTTAAGACTGATGAAGAGGTCTCGTATTGAGGCCGGTTTGGTTAATGCAAATTATAGAACAAGACCAGAATCATCTGGCACTTGTGACTCTGCAGTGTCCTGGAAATTCTGAGCTGTTGAAAGACTTCAGCTCTCAGTGCTTTTTTTCCAGCCCAGAAATAGCTTGCAGTTCAGCTGCAAGTCTGGGAATAAGAATATCTGAATTTTTAGTTAAGCTCTGACTTCAGAATTCCAGGTCTGTGTGACCTTGAGAAGTCATATAACTTCCTAAGTGTTTGTTTCCTTACCTGCAAGGCTGGGAATTACCTTAATGTGTATAGATCAATTAGCCAATATTTGTGAATACTTGGAGTCCAAGAAGATGCTACGTTCGTATGTAGCATGTTAACCTGGCAATTTGGTGGGAGATAATACACCATCTGTTTATGGAAAAAGGAGAAGTCGGCTTTAAAAAACCTACATCCTGCTGCTCCTGACAAGGAAAATGGCTGCTGGTTTTATTTTATATTAGCTGCCTAAATGTCTTCTGTAAAAGGATCACATTTCTTTTCCCCTTTTCCAGCACTAAAACTTTGGAAAATAAATGATGCAGTTATGCAGAAAAGAAACTATACAACTAAACCCGCTATTAATGCAAAAGATGGATTCTACATCATTATCTTATTTTGTGTTTTGCAGTTCTGTTATGATTGTATTTCAAGCGTTGAGCCTTGCAGAGCTGAGAATGGGAAGATGAGGGGGAACAAGAGACCGAACTGTTTCTTGTGGATAATCTTAAAATACACTTAATTTGAAGGCTGTCTGTAGACATTTAAAACATCTGAGTGTGTGTTTGATGTTGACTGTGGGGATTAATCAGCCAAAGTAAATGTCACCGATATGAGTCAATTGGGTCAGATGACCACTGTGCCTTATGTCAGTCAGTTACCAAACATATTTCTAATAAGAGAAGACCTTTCAGTAGCAAAAAAAAAGTCATGTATGAAGTACTGTATCTCTTTACATTTTAGAGCAACGTTAGTCATGGCTGTCTGTGAGTTTAGTCCAGCAGTTTGATTAAAGGAGGCTGCGAATGCATCTCCTGAATGAACAGCAGGCAATCGGATCAAAGCTTTATTCTTACATCCTCATTTTCTGAGGAAATAATGTAGTTTCAGTCCATTTCATTAACTAGTAAATAATGGGTTTTAGCATTCTTGTTTTCTTACATTGCTGCAATAAATTGAACAATTCTCAAATGTAAAAGCTGCAGCTTAATACAGCTTTAATTGATCAAAATTGAGAGCAGGCACTTGCTCTTCTCAGCATCTTGTATGGCACTGCAGCTGTTCAAGGCATCTTCTGATTGGTGTCTGTGCCAAAAGATCCTTGTGTTTGCACTGGTAATAAGGGAATCATTGCTTTGACTTTCCTTATTCAGACATCATCTACAAATACTGTTTAAAAAATTTAGGAGATCCTAAAACATTGCTTCTCCAAGCTGGTAGGCCAAAAACTCAGCTAATGAGAGTTACTTTAAGAATTAAGCCAAGTACAGGCCTGTGGAGATGACTGAATAAGATAGGCAATGACAAGGAACATGGCTTGAATGAATTTGGGTCATCTCCAGGCCGGTCCCTGGTGTTGAAGAAGCAACTGTAAGTGCAGCTTTGGTGGTATGTCATAGCTAAGTTGCGTGATGTCACCTTGCTGCAGTCGGGGTCCTGAGCGATTTTGTAACCTGTTTCCTGACAGATATAGAAGAAACATGATGTCTTCACCCGCTTTTCTTGTAACAGTTTAGAACTAGCCGGTGTTTTCACCCGATACTTGACGATGGAGCATGATATTGCTCATACAAAAAGTCGTCTTCAGCATATAGTAGATGGTGTTATATTTTTCTCCCTTTATAACTCAGAATTATCCTGTTTGTGTTGCTAATGCTTTCTGAAAGTGCTTTCTGCAGGTTCCTAAGAAATGAATTTAAAAACCGACTCAACTTTGTCCCAAAGTTTACATCCATTTGGATGTTGGAAGGTGAAAAAAACCCAGCCCATCTTGTGCTTGGCTATATTTTGATAAGAAGGGGGAAAGTTCTATCTAGAATCAGTTGTTTTAGGTGCCTTTTCAATCCTCATATGTTTTTAATTGTAGGTTACAGTCTAAAGAACACATTTCAACATACCTTGCATATACTGTGACACTTGAAAAGCTGCAGTGAGTAGGCAGGGTTGTCAGCTAGGAAGAACAGGCTTTGAAGTGTTTGTTTTAGTACTTCGAGATGTACGTCTTGAATTCCAGAGATTTTTTTGCAAATGAAAATGTGAATACCTTTTCTTGGTAGCAAGCTAATACTCGAAGAAGGGTGTGAGGGTTTGTTTGCACATTTTTGGGGAGAACTGAATGCTTCCAGTAGCACTGAGTTGCATTTTTTTTCTGCACTGAAATAAAAAAAAAACAGTTCTTGTATTGGTTGTGGTTTCTGTTACTGTCTGCCTTACTTTGACTGAATCTGTTCCAGCAAGTGTGGTTTGCCTCATTGATGCAGATAAATACATAATAAATGAAGCGCTGTGCCCCTCGAGCAAACAGACTGCAGTAGCTCCATGCGGGGTCAGGCCAACCATGTCTGTCTGGCATTCCCAGGACGGGATGCAGCTAGGCATGAATGACTGGACAGTGTCAGCCAGACATGAACATGAGCACAGGCTTTGTTGTGCTGCTGGTGGCAGAGTTGATTGTGTCCTGACAGGGTGGAGCAGCAGCCATCCAGGGAGTGAAGGGTCACAGGGCAAGGCAGAAAGGAGCTGGAGATGTGGATGCAGAGGGTCATGAGTATTGCCTGCTGTCTCATGGCAGGGGATTAAGGAGCCACTGGAGAAGAACTGCTGTGCTCTTCCAGAATCACCTTCTGAAAGTGCAGACTGCTGGCTCTTGGCATGAAATTCATATTTGAGTTGTACTGCAGTTACCCATGTTAGCCTGCTGGAAGGCAGAGCTGATGGATGATCACCAACAGTAGGAAAATGCCCAGTCCCCTCAGGTTCTTACCTTCTCCCTTGGCTACCCGAGCCCACCCTCCTAGCCAGCCTTTTCTGAGAGATACTACAAATATCCTGTCAGATTTTCAGACTCTCTCACTGTATCTGTCAATAGCAATCTATCAGTTTGAGTGTATCAAAGTTTCCCAGGATAAAGCTAAACTTTTAAATCACTTTGGATAAAAGGATTATGGAACAACTCTGTTCCTGACCAGTCCATGACTGTCACTTTTCCTTCATACTTATTTTTGAATTTAATGCGAAGAGGTTGTGAGGTGCAAAATACGATAAGCATTACATTGGAAGACCTCCCTGTCAAGCTCTCAAATTTCTATTTTCACATGGAGCTGGTGGGAAAATAAATTATTGTTAGGAAGAAGAGTACGTAATAAGGATACTTAAAAATGGAGTGGTGCTTAAGAGGCTTTGTCCATAAGCAGTTTGAGGCCATGCTCTTTAGAACAGCTTGGATATCCCAGAGGATTTTTACAGCTATGGCAGTGAGTCTAATTACAGATAATACTTCTTGCTTAAGTCATGCCTCAGATCCCTGCACCAGCGAAGCTGCTGTAAAAGTAGTGTTAATATTGCTTTTTGTAGTTTAGCTAATTGACTGTACACTGAAGTTACGTATGTGTGGATTGAATAAATTGGTGCTTGTTGGATCGGATGGATCTTAATAGTTTGTGGCTCTATTTTTTTTTAGGGATTATGTGAGGAGTGAGTTGGAATCAGGATATGAAGGGCCAATGTACTTGGAACCTCTGTCTATGAATCGTTTCATGACTGCTTTAGTAGGTAAGTGCTTTAAATATTTGTGATGCACATTAGCTCTGCCTAACTCTCTCCATTGAAACCTGTGCATGTTTTACCGCTTGGGTTCAAATTCCTCTTAGCACTTCCAGTAGCTGTGATTCTCGTTAATATGTTAGAGGCACGGAAGGTGAGGTGTATCCTGCTTGGCTGCTTCTGTGCCTGATTTACTAATTTACCAATACTCTCGTACTTAGAACTTTGAAGCGTTTTCTAGTTTGTCATGATCTGTCCCTGTGTTCTTCTCAGACTCACAATCTGATTTGGAAGGACTGGATTGTCTGTAATAATATTTAGGTGGAAAGTACTGTAGAATTTTCAATATTAGCATGTATTTGTAATGTTTTTGTCAGTGAATGTGTTGTACAAGCATTTATCAGCTTTATAGATGAAATCTGTCATTCTGTTACAAAAAGCTGGTGGAATAGATTTGTGGGTGTGTGCATAGGACTACAAGCTTTTTTTTTTTTTTTTTTAAAACAGCATCCCAGGGATAGCTCTAATTAAAGAGCTAAGGAGTAACAGATCAAAACTACATTTAAATTGTGTTTGATTAATGGCAGGGATGACTTCTCTACCTAAAAACCCTAAATAAATCCTGAAGAATTGGAGTTTCTAGGCTGTTCCCTTACCCTTTGAACTTTGACTGGAAGAGAATAAATTCGGCGTTAAGGTTGCTACACCACACCATATGTTCTACTGAGAGGATATTGGAATACACACACACACCATGTGTATTTTAAAATTAAGCCTGAGACAAGCTTGGAAGGAAAATCTTGCTTAATTCCTTTCACTAAGATCTATGCTTTTCATCAGATTATTGACAGACTTAGTCAGCCATGTACTGTTGGCAAAAGTCGGCTGCTTTCTGTTTACTTGTAGCTGTTTCTGGCAGATAGAAATGGCTTTACTTCTCTACAGTATGTTAGGTCTACCAGAGTATATATGCCTCCTGTTTGCCTGCTTCCTTACTTTTAAATGTGGCTTTTGCTTTCTGTATTTTTTCAATGAAAATAACGTTGGTATTTTACAAGAAAAGGAAGGCATCTTTAGTTATTTCTTATGTCGTCTGAATTTCTAAATATTTTATATTTTGCTGTCTTGTCAAATGGCGCTGAGGTACAACTAAAGTCTTTAGCATGTTTTATGTTTGTGCTGTGTTCTTTGAATCTCTCTCGGATGCAATGCAGCATCTCATGATAAAGCAGAATTCCTCAGAGAGCTTCTCAGAGCAGCAGGCAGGCCTGGTCAGGAAGAGGTCAGGAGAAGATGTGTCATTCAGTAACGTTTAGACAAACTAAATTGAGAGTCTAACCCGTTATGCTTCATTCAGATTTTAATATGGATTAAAAATAAGTGAGGAAAAGATCATTGTTTTTATCCAGTACAGTTTTGGGTTGTACTGGGTGTCAGACTGAAGTGTCCCCTTGTTGTAATTGTTTTCAGAAGCAGGTGCTTGCCCAGCAAATATGTGTACTTTAACATACTTAATATCCCCATAATTAATTCCTCCTGTTCTTTTAAAGCTGACTTAAGTCTTGATGGCAAGCGATTGTCTTTGGGGAGGAGCTGTGAAAGTGGCCTATGTGGCTTGACAGTGTTTTGTATAAATATGAAGTACTTTCTCAAGTTTGTAGCATGCAAAGGTATTTGTCCAGTGCAATCTGCCTTGTTTCAGGAGTGTACTGCACTGAACTCTGTCATCTTCACAGCAAAAAGAGGATACAGGTGCTTTGCTCCATCCTCTTGTTATGTGTCTTGCTGGAGTGTTGTGCTGCTGTGCTGTTGACAAAGACACTGAGGCAGGTGGATGGGGGAATAATGGTGCTACTAGTACAGCTCTGGTGCCTAAAAGTTCTGGTCAGAATTGAGGGAATGATTTACAGTACTCCAGCTGGTTCACAGATTTTATCTTTGCTAATGCTTTTTTATTCATTAGTGCTTTTTCAACGGGTTCTTACAGTAGTTTCTTCCCCTGCGTTGAATTCAGTCTGATGACTGTTGAGTAGGGTTACTGACAGGTTCATAGGTGCTGGGTGGAAGGAGTAAATGTCTTTGAAGACTGCCTCTTGGATGAGCACGTCAGCTGTGAACCGTATTACAAAGCTGTGTGGATTTGGAAGCGATGCTCCCATGAAGACTTGCTTTTTCTTAGTGCACAATAATGGAATTATATTAACTTTAAGACATCTTGTTTTTCACAAACCAGTTAATGATGTAACCACAGAATTTAACATGAGCTTTTTAAAATTGGGAATGAAATAAAGGTCCCTACTCAAAGTGGCTTGAGCAGCGGCTGTACCACATAGGCTTTCTTGTTGCACATTTTTCATTAGCTCACAAGCTGGGAGGCTTTGGCTACCTGTCAGCAATGCTTAATGTATTTATGGCGGTTTTGGGAAGGGAAAAGAATGGGCAGGAACTTAAGGCAATAGATTTCTTCCTTATTGCCTCATTCCCTACTAGAGGAGCCTGGTGTGCTGCAGGGAGGATTGCAGCTGTCAGGTTTGTTAGCTGTTCCTGGCAGTTTTCAGTCCACAGCATTTAAGTTTACAGAGTGCAAGCATTCAGCTGGATTCGCTGGTCATAGCGGAGAGCTAGAGCATTAAAACCCCTTTATGATTTGATAGGAGGTACAAACTAATTTCTTCTGATCCTGCTGTGTTATGTGCGATAACGGATAATGTACAGCCCCACTTGGGGATAAACTATGATTTACTGCAGAGAGAGATTGGCTATCCTGACCCAATGTACTGCTACCCCAGTTTAAAATGGAAAGTACCAGTCAGTAGAAGCTCCGTTTCAAACATTTTCAGGCCTTTCCTTAAGGGGTTGAGAATTGACAGGGTGCAGACTTGAGGATGGAGACTGAGGTGTGCAGAGAAAGTGCTCCTAGTGTTTCTTTTGTTTGTGTAGTGCTCTGTCCCCTGTGACAAGTAAATTTGGGTTGGTGTTTAGGATCAGAGAGTTTAGCAGAGATGACCATCATACTCAGCACATCACTGTTGGAGGCGAGCAGGTTTTGCTGCTGCATGAGATGAAATGCAACTCAGAGGTGCTATTTTGTGGTTGGAGACTCCGAGTAATCCCACAGAGTGCTGGGTTGTTTAATGTGATGTTGTTGCAATATTTTATTTCAGATGATGGCATTCTTAGAACATATTGGACACTGTTATTTGTAGCCCTTCGTGTGATGCTGGGTTGCCTTAGTTACCATGAGTTGCAGAAATCCTCGCAAGCTGCCTGTGCCAGGCTCCTGAATATTACAGCACAGCAGTGTGCTGGTGGTATCTTAAATAGGGTTGTAGCAACGCGTGTGTGGGCAGAGAACAACAAAGCAGAGGGAGAACGCTTCAGAGCTGGAGTCTGCTGAACTTCTAAAAAGATGAGTAGAGTAACTTCTCTGAGGCTTGTAAGACCCAGTGTGCTGAAGTGTCTTGCTGAGAGCAGGGATGCTTGTTCCGAAAAGACATCTGCTAATTCCAAAATACATCTAGCAAATTGACAGTAGGATTTAAACTTGAAAGAGGGCAGTGTGAAGGAGAAGGAACTTTGTATGCTCAAGTAGTAGAGATTAGAGATTGCTTTCAGCTCAGATGCAGTTATTTTTGGAAGCAGAAGTCCTTTCCTAGGCAGGGAAGCCAGGCAGAATGAAAGCAAAACCCTGGTACTGTGATCTCTCTGCTGGTAGCTTCCATCCCCAGCCCATCCAGAAGGGCTTACAAGGTCAGTAAGCTTATGTGAACACGTGGAGTTAGCGCTGACCTGGAGATGCTAACAGCCTTGATGTGTTACTCTCTGTTTTGCTAAGGCTGCCTCCTGGCTTTGGGAAGAGTTGTGGCATACAAACAGTAGCAAAGGCAGCTCCAAAACAGCATAAGCACCTGGGTTTAGTACCACGTATTTTGACTTTCAGCTGTAAGCTGCTGTAGATGGTGAACAAGGTTCTGCTTTTAAATAATTTGCGATAAACTCCTTCCTTACGGCAAAGTGATGAGTGAGAATCGTTCTTATCCAGGCAATGTACATTTCACCTCATCCAGTTTCCTCTGAATAAAGGGTGTGACTTCTAGGGCCTCTAATGGGAGCAGTTACACTGGAGTGGTCTAGAAAATACTACCCTCCAAAAAAGTGGCTCTAGGAATACCACCCTCCACATCTCTGGGTGCGTGGGAGAGATGTGCTTATGCTTGTGTCTCTGCCAACTGTTAAAAGAGAATTTAGTTGTTAATTATCTGTCACTCGCAAGCTTCAGTGATAATTCTGAGCAACTGCCTCAGGGTATTATGAAATTATTGAAGTCTCAGCTGCTGACCTGGCTGTTCTCCTGTTGCTGTTCTTGGCCAGTAATTCCTCTTCACAGTGTAAATGTTGTTGCTCTGAAAGCCATTTGGGACCTCCAATTACTTTTTACATAGATCAGGATGAAATAGCGGTATAGCTTGGCTTCAGAAAAGCTACTGCTGTGTATACAGATACTAATAGGATTTAAGTTGAGCTGGGAACGTTAGGGGAAACGGGGGGATGACTCATTGGGTTATCCTCTGCATGATTTATTCCTGGGACTTCATATTAATCTGCGTATGATTCCTCATGTGTTTTGGGTTTACATCTCACTAATCTGTGAAGTGAAAGCAGGCACTTTTTGTAGTGTAAAAATGGGAACTTGTGACCCAGCAGAAGACGAGGAGGAGCCTGGTTTCGTAACAGGTATGTCCTAGTTAGAACTGTCATAATATGCTGGATGTTGATAACTGTGTTATGGAAAGATAACGTATTAAAATACTTTTTTCCTGACGAGGATAATCAGCTTGATTATGAAATCCCGTGTCCCGTTTTCAGGTCAGCTGGTGGTATGTACGCTCTGCTCCTGCGTCATGAAAACAAAACAGATCTGGCTTTTCTCTGCTCACATGCTCCCTCTGCTGGCACGGCTTTGCCTGGTCCCTTTGGAAACCATTGTCGTCATCAACAAATTCGCTATGATTTTCACGGGTTTGGAAGTTCTCTACTTTCTGGCATCAAATCTTCTGGTGCCCTATAACTTGGCAAAATCTGCGTACAGAGAGCTTGTCCAGGTAAGACGGTGGACATAACAATTTTATTTTCCCTGGTCCGAGCCCTTTTTGTGGGGGGTGAAAAAAAGTAAAAAAATACTTTGGCTGTCATTCTGTGCAACTGTGTGTGTAACTCATGTTTTCTTAGCAAACCAAATCTGTTCCTAGCCATAACATCTTCTTTAAATTATGGTGGCTTATAATTTGTACAGGTGAACAGTTAAGGCATTAGTCTGAATTATGCTGCTGGCCAGCTGAGCGTGTCCACTTCACTTGGACTTGCCTTAGTCTTTCCCAGCTCCAGGCTAAAAGACAAGATTATGACAAAATGGAATTTATTTATGGTCTCTTTAGGTGATTGGGTAATTCCTATACATTAAGTGTAGTAACTGTTCGAGACATGCCTTCTGATGAAGAGCATTTGTTAATTACAGTGGTGTTAAATTGAGAGTAACACCACAGCTGATTTTGACTGTAATAACCAGTGACTTGCAGTCGGTGATTTGTACCTTGCAGACAGTGATTTGAAAGGTCTGTAGTATTTTCTTTGGAAGACCAGCATTGCTGAGACCTTTAACAAAAGTTAGCAGAAACCGAGAGGAGTGATCTGACATGTATCCATTTTGTTAACACTTTGACATCTGATATATATTTAGTTGAAAAAACACTCCATTAGTGGTACAGAAACATCACACCTTGCATTATTTATATAAAAATAAAATGTGTTGTATACGCATCCTTCTTATTTCAATGTAAAGATTGATATTGACTGACCTGCTATTTCAGGGGGGTCAGTCCCGCTTGCTGGATTTTTTCAAACCAGGCCACTGATTTTCTGCTCTTTAGCCCAGAAGCAGTCTGAAAACTATCTTGTTAAACTCTTTCAAAGCCCTCTTTAAAGCTCTTCTTTGCTGTCATATCTGTCATACACAAACAAAAACTTGGCAGCAATAAGTGTCTGCTGTGCCAAGGCCTCAGCCTGTCACGTTAATCATTATTGTCTGGTTATTTATTTTGTATGTAATTGGTCTTCGGGGCAGGATTATCCTTCTGTGCCTGTAGAGCACCTAGCATGGTCTCATTCATCCATAACTAGCTTGTAGATTTGCTGATTAAAAACTGATTCAGGAGCTAACTGGCAAAGCTTCAGTGTCCTTGTTTTCCTCTGCAAATAGAAAAATAATGCTTACCATTTACTGAGCATGGTGATACTTGGTAAAACAGTTGCACGGCTTTGTTCCGCTAAAGATGTGCAACAGGTTGGAACCAGCACTTCCATTTTCTTCCATTTCCTCTGTCTTTAATACAGAGAAAATGGCAGAAACTTTATAATGTGGCATTCGATTTATAATAGAGTGGTGTATGCTGTTTTTCTAAATGCATGTAGTAGAGAGTGGGTTGGAATGAAAAGTTGTGTGTGACTGGTTTTTCCGTTGTATTGACAATATGGGAAGACAGGATTTTTAATTTGAAAGCTTACTGCTCTTGCCTAAGTTCCTGAGACACAACAGAAGAAAACATTGGCTCGTTGTGCCTTCTTGTCACTGGTTGTAACTCCTCTACAGATCAAGCTTAACATGCTTATTGCTGTTCTGTTTTGACTGTTTTCCTACTTGTATTTCCACTGCTGTAACTTTGGGCAGTTGTTAGTTTTCCTAGTGTTTGTGAGTTTACTACACTGTCAGCCTGGATTGAATTGCTGTTTTGACATCAGTGGTAAAACTTAGTGGATATTGGGATGTTAAACACCAGGAGTATTTCCCGAGACAGCCCAAGCAGGTGGGCCAAGGCAGCTTTTTGGGTATTTCAGACTGTGGCTAATGGTATAATTTAAAAGCAAGTCAGAACTGTGGCTGCCTACTTGCAGCAGCAGATAGCAGGAATACCTTACAGTTATGAATCTGCATTATGAGGATAGCATGACCCTTTTCTGATGTGTTGGAACACTCTGCCAGCAGCTGCATAGGATTGCTTGCATTGGTCTCGGGCCAAGGGAGAGGCCATGAGAGTCTCTTGAGGGCAGATGCACTTCCTTCACAAGTCTGTGCAAAGCTAAAAGCAGGAGCTTGGCACTGTGTCGCTGCCAGGAGCATATTGCTTGTCAATCAGCCGCAGTACATACTGCAGCAGGTCCCACAAACCTAATATCCCTCATGCTTGTCATGAAAGACTAAGCAGGCAGCTATTTTAGCGTTTGCTAAAGTTTGCTCATCGTATGTTGTTGAGGGAAGTAAGTGATGAGGTAGTAGTAATTATGAGTGAATTCCTTTTGACCTTTTCTATTAAGTCCAGCTATATGCAGTTCCAGCTTCTTGGAAATAGCTGCATTGTGACTTAGCTTTCCAATACAAAAGAAGTAATTTGGGCTTCACAGTCTTCTGAAAGAACTCTTAAGCGTGAACTTCGAAACACTTGGCGGATCAGGAGCAGTCAAGTCTGGTACATGCTCTTTTTGAGATACTTGAACTTAATATCTCAGACGTTATCTTTTTCCTTAAAAAACAGTTCAGCAAAGCAGATTTAGTTTGCTGAAGTGATGTGTCTCCTACCTCAGTGTCTGGTGTGTACAGCGACTTTGCAGTAGTTGCAGGGAAAACAACATTGCTGTGACTCAGGCTGGGTAGAAAGGTCTGAGAGGGTTGTCCATGAGCTGGAGGCCTGTGTCTCACCCCTCTGGCTGTGAGCAGGCTGCAGTCACCAGCTCCAAGACAGTTATTCATAGGCAGGAGCATTCAGCTGGTCTGATGGTTTTGCTGCGGAGTCAGGTCCTTGTCCCTGCTTCCAGACAGATGGTGGGATTTGTCACGGCTGAACCCAGGCTCTCCCTTTGTCAAACTGTAGTTTGATGTACCTCCTCTTCTCCCCTGGGAGGGCTAATGCAATGTGAATTACGCTGCACGTCTTTGTGGCTGTATTGTTGACTGTCTTTTTGCTGTGAACCTGTAACAAACTGCATTTTTCTGTCTTGCCCAGGTGGTGGAGGTGTATGGTCTCCTGGCTTTGGGGATGTCTCTCTGGAACCAGCTGGTTGTCCCAGTTCTTTTCATGGTGTTTTGGCTTGTCTTATTTGCTCTTCAGATCTATTCCTATTTCAGTACCCGGGACCAGCCTGCCTCAAGAGAGAGGCTCCTCTTCCTCTTCTTGACAAGGTAATTAACTAGGCTGCAAATAGCTGATTTACTGTTTTGACTATCTTCTGAAATGGATGTGTGTGCTCTTTTAGAGACTAGATACACAGATTGCCTTTACTGCATCTGGATACCCAACAAATATTTGTCCTTATTGCAGTGACCATGTACGTAAACCACGTTAAGCTTGTTCTTCAAAGGATCCCATTGAGAACAGAAAGGATTAGTAGGACTGTGTGAGAGTTCCCAAAGAAAGAAAAATGTTCTTTTGATGAGGGAATAGCTATAATTAGAGCTTGGGTCCAGAAGTTGTTTTCAGTATACAGATTGGTTTTATATTTCTGAGGTATGTCAGCTAAACTTCAGTCCAGCCGATGCCTTACTGATGATTGTATTGCTTCCTGAGCCCGTTACGTCTTGTTTCTTCGTTCAGGTAGTATGGGACGCATTCTTGAGTTCATCCAACCAGCTGAAGTAGTCAATTCCTGAAGTAACTTTTGAGCCCAGTGCTTAATTTGGCAGAGGTATAAGGTCTTACAGATCCCAATTCCCAAAAGCTTTATAAAAACTGGTTGTAGGGTAGAGGAGAGAGGCCTGTGTCAGTGCTCTTATTGAGAGAAAGGCAGTGTTTGAGGGATTCTTCTGGCTAGACCCTACATGCCTTTGCTGGCTGTTGTTTAACTAGAAATTACAGCACACTAAAGGGAGCAGGAGTGTAGGGCAGAGAGGAACTGGGTGTGTTACAGAAGGGGGGTTAAACAAATCAGTGTAATACTGGGATGGGGAGAAAAGAGGTAATAGTTGTCTAAACACACAGGTATGGGACACGTTCTTTAGAGACCATATATCATTGCTCGCTTGGTTGAGTAGCAGCTTGGTTGAGTAGCAGCTTTACTCATCACTACAGTTTTCCAATCAGACCTTCCAGTTGTTTAGCTTTTTCTTGCCTCTTTCTGTTTGTATCTATGGTGTCATAGTGTAAGCTGTCAAAACCCATTATCGCTAAGGAGAAAAACCAGGGATTTTATTGCATGTAGTATTAAAATTGCTTACACTGTCACACTGCATTATGTAAAACCACTGACTATGTTACCTGGTTGTTAACTAAGCTGTTAGTGTCTGAAGTTTTTCTTCCTCATCATCTCTGTTGCAAGAGTAGCGCATTTAGCAATTAGCAAAGGGGGAAAACTCTCCTTTTCCTTGTAAATAAGTTGAGTTTATTCCTACACCAAATTGTTAGGCTTCTCTTCATGGCCAAACAGGGAACTTGCTTTGCAGATCTGTGTTGGCTTGCTTTGATGGAGTGAGTACCAACTGATCTCAAGTTCTTCTGCAGTTGGAAAAAATACAGTAAAACTATGCACATTTTCTTGGTGGTCTCAGCTCAGTCACCGTAGGAAAGTACTAAATGCTTACTCATCTTAAAAAACCACAGTCTCAAGTAGTGCTATGAACAGTAGTGTAGGTCTGTTCTTCCCAGACTGGAAAGCTCTTGCTTGCATGTTTGCTGTTTGAAAACTATTCTATACCTTCCATGGTCCCTGCTGTTCCTCTCAATCTTTTCCATGAGTATGTAACTGCTGTGATTTTTTTTTTTTAAGAATTCACCTCTCTGGGACAATTTATAAAGCTGTGTTTGACAGAAGAACGTAACACTGAGAGCTCCCCAGGTTTTTATTTGAGCTCTTAAGCTCATCTTGAACCCTTAAGTTTAAGAAGGGTCCTAAAATTACTCCAACAAAAAAGGATCGGGCATCAGGCAGAAAAGCCACAATTCTTGATCTAATGTATTTTGAAGCAAAAGTTAACAGTTCCTTAAATATCCTACAGAAACAGCTGCTTTAAATACTGCGTTTCTCACTACCTGGACCTGCAGGAACATTTACAAACTTCTTCAGCCCTGCTCGATTTGGTAATCAGGCAGAATGTGAAGGCTTGACAGAAACACTGCAAGTAGGCTATGTGAACACACCGACATTTTCTGCTGTGAATTGCTTTCAAAGGAGATTTCTGGTTAAAGTAGTCATTAAAAGAGACAAAGTAAAGGTCTTTTAGACAAGGTTTGTTTATTTTTGAAGCATATGCTTCCTCAAAGCTCTTTTATCAGAGTGCTGGACTAGTTCACTCTTCAGTCAGTTAATTAGCATGACGTGTTTTTGACCACTATAATTTCTCTCACAAGACTACTGTCCTGGTGAACAAGGGAAGACTTTCATTTGTTAATGATGGGGGTCTCAGTGTGTTACCTTGGTTTGTGTATGTGAGGATTTCCAGATGTGTAATCCCTATCTTGACAGATGGTTCTTTACCTGGTGTTGGGGCATGTGGGTACGCTGCACTGCCCTGCTCTTGTTCTGGCAGCATCATGTCTCAGAAGCTGAAGTACTGTGAGGCTTAGGCTGCTCCAAACATCGTAGTGCCAGGATCAGCAGAAGAGCAACCCTGAAGTGAGGGAGCTGACATAATGCATAATGACCTCAGCATAATCAAATGTATTCTGGGGTCTCAGTCTTCAGGACTCCACTGCTGTAGCAAAAGAGAGGAAGAGCCTGCTGAGGCAGGATGGTCTTCTCTGTCTCACTTTGCTGCTTCTGGCTCAGCCGTTCGAAGACAGGTGTTGTCTGCCTGAACCTGATGTGAATGCTGTCAAAAGCGCCCAACCTCCCCAACAGAATTTATCAGTTTGTTGTTTGTTTGCACTATTGTGGATCTGAACGGAAGGCGCCTTAGTGAATCCCTCTGCTCTAACTGTGTGTTTCTGGTAATGGGCTAAAAATTCAGTGAGTGACTTGGGTGCGTGGTGGCTGTTGGATTGACTGGTGGGTATGAAAACCCTGTGCAGGCAGGACAGTGCCATCGTGTGGCACAGCTGGAGGGAGACGGAGAAACACCAAAGCACAGCTCCAGCCCAATGGCAGCGTTGGCTAGAGAGCCGAGGTGTGTCTTGGAAAGGAGTAACAGAATGTGTATCATCTTTTTCTTTGTATAGCATGATTTCATGGTGGTTTGGAGCTTTTAATATTTTCATTAAACCAATCCAATTTTGCCTTAAAATCAGCTTGCACAGTTAACAAGAAATGGGGGGAGTGCATCATATTGCTTTTACTTGATGGACTTTGTTTCTTTTCCCCTCTCTCCTCCCAGTATTGCCGAATGCTGTAGCACTCCATATTCACTGCTGGGTTTGGTCTTCACAGTCTCTTTTGTCGCTTTGGGAGTTCTGACTCTCTGCAAGTTTTACTTGCAAGGTTACCGAGCATTCATGAATGATCCTGCTATGAACAGGTAAGTGCTTCGTTTTGCCTGTGGTCTAAAAAGAATCAGACAAAAAAGGGATTTATATAGAAATATATGGATCACGTTGTGATTTTTTTTATCTTACAAACCCATGGGTATCCGAGACGGGCCTCTTGTATGCTAATCTCTATGTGCCCTGGAAGGACTCGAAGTGAAAATACAGCTTGTCACAGACTTCCTGGGAGATGGTTCATTTCTGTAACAAATTCAGGCCTGTTAGTTGGACATTTTGATTGTCTTAGTGCTTTCATTTATGAGTCATGGAAAATTTTCACATGCTTGGATAATAAAACCCTTCGTATTTCCATTTCCTCATTTACCCTGTAGTCATGTGTGAAAAATTACTAATCTGTGAGGCATAAAAGACATCATTGTATGGATTGCCTGTAAATTACTGCAGGAAATAGCTAAAATATAGAAAGCATCTTCTCTTAATGCTTGTCCCAACCTGTCTAATATGAAGTTAGGATCTTAGCTATGACACTACCTTTCTCAGTTATTCCAGCCCTTAACTATAGAAAATGTAAGCTATGTGAAAAAGAATGTTTTACATTTTGGATTTGAAGATGAGGATGTAAAAATTGGGGTTGCCCAGGAGTAGTCTATAGACAAGCATCTTTTGGGGAATCTTTTGGGGAATCTTTTGGGGAATCTTTTGGGGAATCTTTTGGGGAATGCAGTGCTGGGTGATCTGTACTTTAACTGCATCGAATACTGGTGTTCAGCTGTCGTCCTCAGAGGTATTAAATTCAGTCTGAGGTTCCAAGCAAAAACAGAGTATTTGGTGTGGGTACAGAAAGAATAAACTGAAAAATGGCAGAACTGCTGATTGCCTGAACTGGGCACCAGGTCGGGCGTTGAGTCAGGGATGCTGCCCCAGGGCCAAAGCACGGACAGGAGGGTGGCAATGACCATGTATGCAGGTGGAGAGGGTCCTAATGGTGATCTAGGAATGAGGCTGACTGGTGCCCAGGTATACACGTAGCAGGGCTGCTTAGAGCTGGTGGGGGCAACACTGAGGCTGACACAAGCTGGGTCCTTAAAATGCTTTGTCCTGCGGGGACCTTGTCATTGGATGGTGTCTGCTGGGCTGGATGTAGCCTGCATACTGCTAGTCAGTGTGTGAAATCCACTAATTCCCTGACACAGCATTTCTGAAAACATTCCTGTCTGGTTAAAGCCCTAGCAGGAATATCAGTAAAAACTAAAACCAGTGACATTTGAAGAGTTGTGGCAGAAACAGCATATTTCTAGTTGTAATGTTGAACCATAGGAAGATGTGATTGATTGTTCTTATTTAATATGCAGGGGAATGACTGAAGGAGTCACACTCCTGATCCTGGCTGTGCAGACAGGTTTGATTGAGCTCCAAGTCGTGCATCGGGCGTTCCTGCTCAGTATTATTCTTTTCATTGTGGTGGCATCCATACTTCAGTCCATGCTGGAAATTGCTGATCCCATTGTCTTGGCATTGGGAGCCTCAAGGGACAAGTAAGAGACTAGTTTCCTAATCCAGAAGTTACTCAATGCTGTTTTTAGGAGATGATAAACCAGTAATTGATGGCCTAACTTGGATTATTAGTAGCTTGTAAAGTTATACTGTCTTTTCTGTATGCAGATTTCTAGTCTAAATTCGCTAGTTTTTCCCTCTCTATCCCACTCCCTCATGCTTGTGCTCAGGACTGCGTCCTTCCAGCCTGTGCAAGACCGTGCTGTTCTGCAGCTGCTGGCCGCCCACTCTGAGTATTGCACTGTTCAGTGGTTTTTCTCCCTAGGAAGAGTGTCTGTGCACTGTGGCCTCACTTAAGCAAATCCAGGACTCCAGTGCCTATGCTTTCCCCACCCACGCTCCATTGTGTGGATTCGTAGAATGGTTTTTCTTAACCTCCTCTGCAGCTGGGTGGGTTTCCCTCTCAGGCAGTGAACTCAGACAGCTGCTGAGGATGGGAAGCTTCTGGGAGTGATGTTGTATTAGGGATTATGAAACCTGTGCTTTTGGGAGGCTGCGATCCCCAAATGTCAGGGTTTTCTGGCACAAAAGAGGAGGTAGAAGGCTTGCGTTAGTGTACCAGATGTTCTGTGAGATTGTTGTTAAGCTTAATTTGTGTTTTGAAGAGTTGTATCAGTGTTTTTATATTAATCTGTTTGTATCTTTTTTAATTGCTTGTGTCTTTTCCCTTTCTGTAACCTGCAAATGGAAAGAGAAGGTTTATTTGTGTGCGGAGAGTTTGTTTAGCTTAGAGGCTACTTGTAGACAGCCTGTTCTGCCTGCAGCCATGTTAACTTCAAATATAGTAACAGACAGAAAGGGAGTGGAGCCAGGGTATGAGCATCTGCCCAGTTTAAACAAGCAGTCTGTGGTGACAGTTTTAACTCTCTTCTGCTAAATCTCCCAGGCAGTTCTAAGTCAGCTAGGATCAGGATAAATTCCACTTCAGCTCTCCTTTTCTCCCACAGACACAGAATTGCAGACCTCACAGTAGTGTTGTCATGTTTTGTCAGACTGTATTAAATTAGCCAGTTTCTGGTGCTGTCCTGACCCCCCACTACTCTCACTTTTTCCATACATCATTTCCAGAGCTAAATGAGGTTAAAATACAACCTGTGGAACATGTAGAGGTAGTATAGTAAGTTACTGGAGACACTCTGAAAGCTTTCACAGATGGGGGTGTGTAAAAAGATGGATGGTATGTTTAGGTTGAGGAGGAGATTAGGAAGAAGTATAAATGATAGGAGCAGAGTAAGGATTGGCAGAGATGAATGTTCAGGTCCTGCTACATCTCTTGTATTGTGATCCCGGAACTGGGGAACATGCTGCTAAAGGCAGCAGGGTTAAATCTGGTGATGAAAGGAAGTACCTTTGCTCTGTATATATTACCAGAAAGACACAGAAGAGTTGTAGCAAGTGTATAATCTGGGAGAGCTCTTCATGTAGAAAAGTGTACAGCTTCATGTATATTTGATTTCTTTATTTTAATGGATTTTCATCTGAAACATTGAGTATTTCAGGTACTTAATTTGTCTAACTGCTGAGTGGACCCATTGTGACAATTACTGTAGGTGAATTTTTTTCCCATAATCTTTGTCTTTGTATTGAAAATGGCAAGGTTCAAACGAGAGGGAATTTTTCATACTGTATGTGTTGTAGGTGTGCATGCTGGGAATGGGGCTGTGCGCAAGTGAAACAGAAACTCCTTTCAACAAGTTAAAGCCTTGAGCAAACATCTAACGTGCCTACATACAGCAGTCAGCCTGTTCTTATTCTGACACTCAAATCTGACTTGAAGAATAAAACCCTGTTGTGTTGTTTGCAGGAGTCTGTGGAAGCACTTCCGAGCAGTCAGCCTCTGTTTGTTCTTACTCGTGTTCCCTGCGTACATGGCCTACATGATTTGTCAGTTTTTCCACATGGATTTCTGGCTGCTGATCATTATCTCCAGCAGTATTCTAACCTCTCTCCAGGTAAGAATGTTAGCCCTATAGTAACTGTGAAGCCCTGCATTAACTGTGATCCTGTTACTCGAGGGGCGGAGGTATGAGAGGTATGGTGATGAGAAAAGAACAGGGATGATAGAAGGGCAGAAGTACAAGATACAATATGAAGTCTTTTTCTTTATCCTGTATCGGAGGCTAAGGAGCTCCTAGGGCTGGGCTGAGGACATAGGTGAATGAGAGCCTTTTCCAAATTCTAACCCCAAAACGCTTTAGAGGACGTAACTGTCACCATAAAAAAAGCTTTCTTCGGAGCAGTCATTTATGTATTGTTACTTAGTTATGTCTCTTTGAAAGTAACTTGATGTTCAAAACAAGTAGCGTAAATACAGGAAATTATTTGTACTATGAGCATTTGTTATAACTTTTCTTTCATATTAAATTTATAAAACCCCCTCTCATGATGCTCAGCACTTTTGTTTAATCAACTCAGCTATTTTCTGGACTTAGCAAAGTATGGAAGGGGAAGGTCTGGGAAACAGTCTTAAATGCTGTGCAAGAAAGAGT
>NW_010431375.1:41821-50533 GCF_000710305.1 Buceros rhinoceros silvestris
TGTCTTACTTGTTTTGAAGTTCAGGAACAATTTCCGTACTTCAGGGCTTCCCTGTGCTCTGTCTGTTGTGTGTACAGAGCTCGGTGAGCAATGCCGAATGACTCAAGCTCCAGTTCACAATGAAATGCTGAGCTTGTGGTCTCGTACTGTGTTACAGGTGCTTGGGACCCTCTTCATTTATGTCTTGTTCATGGTGGAAGAGTTCAGAAAAGAACCGGTAGAAAATATGGATGATGTGATTTATTATGTAAATGGCACGTACCGGCTGCTGGAATTCCTCGTCGCTCTCTGCGTGGTGGCATATGGTGTCTCAGAAACGATCTTTGGTGAATGGACTGTGATGGGTTCCGTCATCATCTTCATTCACTCCTATTACAATGTGTGGTTGCGGGCCCAGCTGGGGTGGAAGAGTTTCCTTCTTCGCAGAGACGCTGTGAATAAGATCAAATCACTGCCCGTTGCCACAAAAGAGCAGCTGGAGCAGCACAATGACATCTGTGCCATCTGCTACCAGGTGAGAATGGAAGTGTCAGAAGATTGACTCCAACTTAAATACCTCCAGACTGTCAAGTTTGGTCTGCCACTGGTAAAATAAGTTCCTTGATTCGTGTTTAATGAGCAATATTGTGTTCAATAGGTTACTCAACCCAGTTCTCTGCGTTGTTTGAATTGATTGAGAGTGCTGGCACCGAGGTGGTTTTTTTTTTTTTTATAAATAAAGAGAGAGCTTTTATTCTAAGTTCTCCAGTTACACAACAAACTGTGTTGTGGAGCTTCTTTGAAACCTCTCATGTTTGGGTTGAGCTGGTCTCAGTAGTAACGGCAAATACGCCCTTTCTTCGTTAGCGGAAGATTTTGTTTCAAAAGACAATGTGTACTCAACAGCTGAGTTGTTGTTATTCCGAGGAAGCAGCTCAGTCTCTACAGACATCGCTACTTCCACTTCATGTGTAACATCGCTTTCATAACAGAAACCTCATTATCAAAAGGTTAAGGGTCTGTCTAATATAAGCCAGCACATGTAAAGGACTTGAGAATCAATGCTGAAAGTAATATCTTTATCAAACCTCCAGCTCCAAAGTCTCCCTCTCTTGGAGATGAATTGTAGTTAAGTATGACAGTGCGAAAGAATCACCCTAAGATTACTAGTGTGCAGTTGGAGTGCAATTGGATTGACTCCAAGCTTGATACAAATTCTTTGAAGAATAAAACTAGGGGTGCTGGGTTGAGTGACAGTGTTTGGAACACCAGACAGTGATATGTGAGTCTCAGCTGACAGAGGAGGGTGTTACTTCATTTTGGGTTTGCTGCTTTTACACCTTGTATCCGTCAGCCTGGTGGTTTTAACTTGCATGATCGCTTAACAACTAATCCTGTGACTCATCCTACATGAGCTTTTCTTTAGGTGTAATATACCTTATAAATAAAGCTTTGTGCCTGATTTCTAATCGCTGTGACGTGAACAACCAGACCTGGCCGGTGTTTGAGTTGCGTGTGTGTTTGATGTGGAGGCTTGTTGGTAAGAAGGAAGGGACATTCTCTTACTTGCCTGTGGACTGCCCCTGTCTGCTCTGTGGCTAGTGGACCCATCAGACACACGGGGTGACAGGAAAGGAATGGGATTGCAAGGAACATGATCTTTCTCTTTTTGTGTCTTTCAGGATATGAAAACGGCTGTGATCACACCATGTAGCCATTTTTTTCATGCGGGTTGTCTTAAGAAATGGCTGTATGTGCAAGAAACCTGCCCTCTGTGCCACTGCCAACTTAAGAGCCCTTCACAGCTACCGGGGCCCGGACCTGAGCCAGTTCAACAGCCAAATCCTAGGGCAGAGCAAAATACCAGTCCCAGAGATGCAGCTGAGCCGCCTGGTGTTGAACATGACAGTGGGCCAAGCAGGAAAGACAGCCCTGGCAAGAGCAATGGACAGGACAGCCTGGAGGCCCCTGCTGAGGCAGAGGGGACTGAGAGCATGGACAGTGACACAAGCCCATGTGGGGCCAGCCAAGGCGCAGCTTGTGCTGCAGAACTAAGTGCAGCCCTAGAGGGGTGCCCCATTCAAGATCCACGGGTTTGTGTCCAGCTCTAAGATGACAAAGGGCCACGCGGGAACAAACGTATTTCAGAGATGAAGTCTGAAGAAAACCTATCCTTCCACAGCTGTGGAGGAAGTTTAGCTCCTAATGCTGGTCAAAATGTAATCTCCCATGCTGATGTTTATGGGCTGCTTGGTAGTGGTAACTCCAGTGAGATGTAGTAGAAACGACTCCAGAAGCTCTCTGAACTGTGGACATAGGAAGGATGTCTGGAAATAAATTGTGGTGAAGGAGTGTTTTCAAGACATAGATGAGGGCAAGAGGAATGAGAGGTCTGTGAGGTTGCAGACGGATCGACGGAATGCTAGCTTTTGTTTTGGTCAGGAAGAGGGTATGGCATACAGCCATGTCCCAGGGTGCCTCAGAGATGTTCAGTGCAGCGAGCTGCTGGTCTCTGACTGAGGTCCAGCTTTGGTCGCTGGCAAAATTTTTTATGGCAGGTAAGCAAAAAATCAAAAATACAAGAGCAGTGATAGTACTGGAAGGTGGAAGCACTCTTACTACGTCCTGTGTATGCTTTGGGTGTTCTTGGTGGGGCAGTTGCGTTTGAATTCATGTAATCTATAGTGACTCTTGACTTTTATGACAGAGTCTTCAATATTTTGATGTATATGAAACTTTTGCTAATAATGGGCACAGTCTGGGCTGCATGAAGTAAACTAAAGCTCTTGTGAACACTTTGACCTCTGATGCTATGTGCAGGAGGAAAGTGGGATGAGTTTTAGGGCACAGATACAGGCCTTGCAGGACTGTGCTGTGTAATGTTTAATTCTTGCAGCTGAATTAGAACAGTATTAAACTCTGGCGATATTTGCACCTTGAGAATGAGTACATTATTGTGTATGATCAAACTCCGCAAATGCCACTTTTAAAGCTGTTAATAGGTTTGCACCTTTTTTCTTTGACAAGGACATGTCCATACTTAAATTTTTACATGCATCATGGCTTCAAGTAGAACTAGGGAGTGGGGTGGGGGAATAGGTGGGAGTAGGGGGCAGGCAATTTTTTTATGTGAATTTTGATATGAAGAGAAATTAGTCACTTATTTATACGATAGGCTTGACTCAAGTGTTTTTCAAAGTCGGTATTCCTAATGTGAAATGTGATACTATTTTATTTTTAGTAGTAAATTTGGATGTAGACTGACAGACATAGCTGAATGTCTTAATAAATTACATTTGAAGATTTTTTACACCTGGTTATGTGATTCTTGTACTGAAATTCCATGAGTTAAGTATGTGTTAAGAGGCTCTTCTGCAACAGTAGTTCTCTGTTTCCCTTGGACAGTGGAACTTCGCATGCACACACTCTCTATTCCATTTCAGTGCTGTGTGTCCTGGTGGTAACTCCGGGCCTCTCCTTGGCCCTGGCCACCTGATCTTGGCTAATGCAGAACAATAGCAGAACACTGAGGCACTGTGTAAATGAGACCATTCTAGCCACACTTAAAAGTTTGCGGAGGCAGGAAATGGGGCATTTCTGGGCAGTGCTGCCACCAAGTGCTGTTTAATATTGTGAAACGAAGATTCCCTCAGTTCACAGAGTATGTTCTTGAAGGATGCTCTGTTGACTCTGCTTGCTGTCCCTGGGCGCAGAAGAATGACCCCAGAAGTTCCTCACACTGGTGATGGTAAGTTTCTCTTTTGTGTAAGAGCACCTCTCTTCCATAGTAGGGAGCAAGTGGTACCCCAGGGAGCAGGAGATGAGAAGAGCTTGGTCAGCCTGGTGAAAGGAAGGTTGGAGGGGTTGTGACTGCCATACAAATACCTCAGAGTGAATGCAAGCAAGGGAGGAGAGGAACTTGTGCTCATCTCTAGTAATCACGTGAGGGCAGTAGGGCAGAAGGGAATCGCAGGGGTCATCAACTGTAGTTCATTGCTGTCCCACACAGTCTCCTCATCCCTGTCATAAATACAGGAAGTGGTGTTGAAAAAGTAACAAAAAAAGTTACCCTTCAGAGCTCATGCTGAGAAGCTGTTTCTCAGCTTGACTGATCTCTTGGCAACGAACCTTTTAATTTCTACCCTAAATTATTCATAGCTAATTGGTAATGCAAAAGCTAGAGGGAAGGACTATGGATTGACAGCAGCATCAGTAAGAGGTGAGTGTGCCTGGAGACTGCTCTGAAGAATCAACAGGCCACGACAGATTCTACAAGTGCACTGCCTGCCAGGACTGCCGATGGGAAACGGGGATGTGGCGCTGGAAAGGAGCCTGATGGACTAGGGAGGTACGGATTATTTTTTTAGGAGAAATGATGCTGCAAGATTCCCACTGGAGTGAACCGAAAGCAACTATTCTGTGCTGGAGAAGGTACTCAGAGATGTGGGGGCTCAGGCAATTTAGCGGAGTTCTACAGCCTGGGCAAGAGGGACGTGATGAGATGAAAACAGCTCTGACGCACCTTTTTAACTGTAAGAAGGGTTTCTTCAAAAGGGAGAGGAGAGAAAGGAGGGGAGCCTGCTAGCTTGGAGAGCTCACAGAAACAGGGCTTTTCTCGGAAATTACCCTCATTAGTACCAATACCACAGAGTTGTTAGAGAGAGCAAGCCGAGGTGGAGTGTTTGGATTGCAGGATTCGTGAGGCAGAGGTAACTGCTTAGTAATATCAGCTGGAGCAGAAAGTTCAAGGAAGGTGTGTGTGTGTATGTCCGTTTTTTCTTTTGTTTTTTCCAACTCCAGAATGCTGATAATGCCACTCGCTGAGCAACCAGGGACAGCTAGCTCTAGAAGCAGCTTACAAATAATCCTGCAAGGCACGGTGGTGGCTTGCAAAGGAGTACTGGTAAGGCAAGCAGGCTGTATCTTCCGGGTCAGGAAGTGCAAGGATGAAGTGAGAGCTGCCAAAACTCACACCAAGTTAGGATCTTGCAGAAGAAGTAAACTATGTAACTTGAAGGGGAACAGAAGAAAAAAGGGGAAGGCGGCCATGAGGGAGCAGGGAGGTAAGGAACAAAATGAACTTTCTGTCTCCATGCTCTAGAGAGCATCTGGGTGGACGTGCCTGACCTGTGATCTGTGTCTGGTGCAGAACTCCCTCTTGGACGCTGTGTGCTTTGAGCTCGTTTCTGTTTTCTCTGCAGCTGTGCATGAGTAAACGGGAAAAAAATGCTTTCTGAGTGTTCATGATCAGGGTATAACTGTAGGCCGAGGCTTGACATCATGTGGACTCCTCCTGGTGGTGGTGTGATCAATGAACATTTGGGACTCGACAAGATGCTTCCAGCTAGGTGGTATAATGGGAACAGTTGGGAATTTCATGGCTGGTTGTTTTTCTGTTGGAAATGGGAGTGCTGATCACGTGGTGTGATGGTGTGTGTCTAGTCAGTCCTATCGAGTATCTCAGCCCTGCTGATTACGGCAGCCCATTGCTCTGGGCTCAGGGAGATGTGTTTACCCAAGGTGAGATGACTCCCTGAGAAGAGCAACCAAGTCTGTGGCAAGGAGTTTGATGTGAAAGCGTTGGTTTGAACTGCATTGCTCCCAGCTCCCTTGGCTTTTGGCCATTTTGCAGAAGGCAAATTATTTCCTTCCTTGTTCAGGTGAAGCACTTCATTTTATGCCAAGTCAGAGAGTTCTTGAAATGCTCAAGGTTTTCCAGTGTGGGAAAGCCTCTTCATTCTAAGTTTGCTTCTTTCCTGATTCATTTAAATTAAACTCCTAAGTTACCTCAAACCTTTTCTTGAACGAGACCAGAGTTTGGGCTAAACTATCTGAATGTTTGAGAACAAACTTGTAACATTTTCCCTAACTGACAAGGACGGTTAAGGAGTTTGATTTCAGTTGGTTCAAAATTCACATAATCTCTAGCAAATAAGATAAATACAAGAAAGAAGGTATCAGTATCCAACACCCACAAAAAAAACAAAACAAAACCAACCTGCGCTTGGGAAGGAGAACTGGCTGTTCGAAGCGTGTTGTGTTGGTGGGAAGCCAGCTGCGTTCAGAATGGAAGTAACCAAATTACAGTGAAACCTGTGGTGCTGGGTTTTGTTGGGGCCAGGAGAGCAAGGGCAGGAAGCCCGCTGGGTGCGAAGCAGGAGGGACATCACAGCACGGCGTGGTAAGTGCTGGCTTGGAAGTTCTTGAGAAAGAGTGGTCCGTGGACCACTGCTGGTTTACACTGCCCTGGGGAGGGCTGTGGAGGCAACTAGCGGATCGGTGCTGGCATTTTTCCTCCTGCATGTTAAATTTATATGAAGAGACCTTTAAATAATTTTCCAGCACTGCTTTTTGGTCTCTGCCGTGTCTGGAGCTGTTGCATATGAACTAGGTCTGTCCTGTAAGAATTGCTTGTTCCAAGTCTTGCTTGTGATGTCACCCAACAAAAACACTTGTGGACAAGATTGGCAAATACATTTCCCTACTAACCTCTTCGGCTTTGCTCGCACTTACAAAAATTTATGTTAGTAAAAGCATTTTTAAACTCAGGTTTTTTTACTGTTACATTACTGAGTTTAGAAATTCACTGGTCCCCGTTTTTGTGATATGCCTGTTCTATCACATCAAAGATCACAGTTCACCCCCTCGCACCCTGAAGACAGCAGTTTTCTTTCTGACAATACCTATTTCTTTTGACTGTGGCTGCTTTACTTACCAGCACCCCGCTAGTCCGAGGCTGGAGGTGCAGTGACTTCTCGGTGCAGTTCAGTGGGGCGGCACCGGACGGCTGTGCCTGGGAACGCCTGGTTCTGGGGGAGAGACTCTGGCCAGGGAAATTCCATCTGTTTTCGTGAACCACATTTTGGCAAATGTGTTCTGTGGCTCTGAGGTATCGATTATTCTCCTGCAAACAAACAGTCTTTTAGAGAAAAAGGCAGCCCGCAGCACTTGGCGAGCTCTCCGCAGCTTGGAGCGTGTTAAACAATGCTGAGAGAGCGTGTCTGGCACACACACAAACCTACTGATGACCATCCTGGTTAAAAAGATAAGATGGGAAAGAAAAACAATTTATATATATATAAAAGCAACCAACCCAAATGAAAAAAAACCCCATGTATTGCAAGTAATTAGACACAAATTTTCCCAGTGGTTGCCATTTCCTGGAGGCTTATAATCCAATCCTTAAATAAATTTGGTAGCTGAAACTCTCGGCTAATACAGCAGGCAAAGACCAGATGATTTGCAGAATTTTGCAGCAACATGTGAAAAGCCCAGGACTGCGATACAGATAAATTACTGAATTCTTAGGAATTTAAAGTGTGAAACTGACTTAATTGGATAAAAATAATCAGTTGAATAGGTATCTGGTATTTATAAATGAAATGATAAACAGTCCTTAATTGACCATAGTCTGAGTTTTCTTCAAATTGATTGTTTGCTTCTAGCTTGGGGAAAAAATGCCAGCTGGAATGCAGAGGGATTAAGTTTTATTTATTTTCCTTGCTAAGAGCCACATTGTGCAATTTAAGAGAAAATGTCCTTGAAAGATGGGTTCCTTTGTAAACTGCTTCAGCCCTTGTTTGTTTTCCGATGGAAATGAATTTCTCCAAGGCCCCTCTGTGTTAGAAAGTGTGTGTTGATAAGAAAAGAAAAATTAAAAATTGTACCCTGCTAAGATTAATCTTGTTTTCAAGATAAAAATCTTTGCATGCATGGGGTTGAGTTTTGGGTGTAGCTGATCTGATCATCTTGCTGGACAAAGGCTGGTAATGACCTTCATTGGCGCAGGTAGGAGGAAACAATCGGTGAGAGAACCTCAAACCCAACTGTTGAACGTCACTAGAATTCTTCAGTATACTTTGATGTGCTTAAAAATTAATCTTAAGTACTGTGGAAGATGCAAGTGAGTCAGCTCCTTGTAGAGCTCGATGGGTGCAGCTCGGGGCTCTGGTCTGTGCCTGGTCCCGTGTCCAGCTGTAATACATGGTGGCGAGGATCGGCTGACATGCTTGGAGGCATCGTCAGAACATCTAGGCCGTTCCTTGCCAACGTTACAGTTGTATTTAAGATGGCTCTTGTGACTTCCAGGTCTCCATTTTTTTCAGAAGGTGGGGAGCTGGAGAGGAGAGGTAAAGGAAGCTGCAGGGTCACCTTTTCCCTTGGTATGGACAAGAAATACTAAGGTGAGTTCTGAAAACTGTCTGACCCTCCAGGCAGGTCTGGGGTGAAGTGCTGCTGCTGGGCTGCTGTAATCTCCCCGGGGTTGTTCATACCAGAAAACGCAAGACTTTTCCCTTGTGGAGTTCTGTTAGCTGGATCTGTCTGTGCCCTGATGACTCCTGAATTGTCCTCTCTGCTTTCAGACCCAGTTAGGCTCCATGTCTTTTTGTGCTGTGCTTTTATGGGGGGAGTGGGTGCTGCTGGCTGCAGTGGGTTCACGCTCCTCTGATGCTGATCTCTATCAGGCTGTGGGAAGAAACTTTTCCCAGGGCAGAAAACCAGCACTAAACCTGTGCTTCGCTCCTCCTGAGGGTCCAACGTGTCCTAAAGGCGTTCAGTCCCTCGCATAAACAATCTGGGTGAAACTAAGCTCCGCGCAACGGGGTTGCTTTCCAGAGGGTTCGCTTTTCTCCTCAATGTCGGAGACGACCAGAATGAAGAGGGTGGAGGGGAAGGGGAGGCTGGGAAGGGGCCGAAGCGGCAGGGGCTGCGTGCCGGCAGCGCGGGCAGCCC
>NW_010431376.1:0-2866 GCF_000710305.1 Buceros rhinoceros silvestris
GGTGCCCGCCGCTGCGGCCGGCCCGGCTGCGAGAAATGCGGCGAGCAGCCTGGCAGAGCAGCAGCCCCCGGGGCAACAGCATGTCCCGTCATGAGGCGCTCCAGCCAGCTCCAAACCACTGGGATCCAGGTAAAACAAGCCATATTGGGCCCTGTTGCCTCCACTAGCCAAGTCCTTGTAGCCAAGATAAAGGCAGGAGCAATCTATGCGTTTTTAATGCAAATGAGATGCAGCCCTCAGGCGCTTAGCAAATTGCCAATGCATTGGGGATGCCCCTGCTCTTTTAGCTTTGTTTCCACATGTGCTGAAAGTTGATGAGTGCTGGTTGTGTTTTTCTTCCCACCACTAAAGGACACAGCATAGATAGAGCAAGGAGGAAAAGCGATGTTGCGCTTATAGACCAGATGGCTGCTGCCAGCATCTTTAGTTACAACCAGTTACATTCACCAGTGCCATTTCACTGGTAGTTCTTCTAAAATAGACGTTGGATAATTGTAACTCAGAGCCAGCATCTCTGAGCACAAGGAGAATATACTGCATTTATGGAGTCACCATCTCTGCATTCACTTTTTTAACCCAACTATCTGATCGTTGCATATTTGAGGGGAAGTATTTCCGCATAGAAGGTCTACCTGTATTTATAAACCAGGGGCATTTTACATGTTGCAGAAGCATTACATGAAGCAAATGAAAAAGGGCTTCCATTGCCTTAGTATGAACTCACACATGTGTTTAAAGTAGATAATAAAAACATGATTCACTGTAATGAACACATTCCAAACAACTATTTAAAGTGATTCAAAATACAACATTTGGGGGTGGGGAGGTGACCATACTGTGCATCTACCCCTCCCCACCCTACCAACAAAAAAAAAAAAAGAAAAACCAAACTCCAATAATAATAATTAATAAATAATATGGCACATATTTATACTTCATCCAGAAGTACAGCAGAGTTCTTAAGAAGATCAGGTCTCACTTTCAGTTTCACTCACCAGTGAACTAGCTAGCTTTGAGGACTGTGTTAAAAGAGATGTAGAGTGTTATTTAGGAGTTACAGAAAGTACATCGGCATGTTAAAGAAAGATGGAAAAAACCCAGTACCATAATCTACATAGGGAAATGATGGCTAAAACAGAAGATACAAGTCTAACACACTGGCCAACAAAACTTTCCCTCACCAAATGCATGACATACGTATAACAGGAGCTCTAAATACTTACTAAACTTATGCAGCAGAATGAACGGGTATCTGTTGTATGACTTAAAAAGCCAGAGGAAAAAGAAGGAGCAAGAAGAAGCAAATTTTTCATGGAAGCCTCAGATCATATAGGCCATGTTTGCCTCATTCTCATCCTCCTCCTTTCACTGCACTTCAGTGTGAAGAAGACAGCCTTAGCAATATTCACCTTAGCAATCCACGACATTGCAGAGACCACACTGCAGCTACAGATGAATCTGCTTCGCCTGCACTGACGTACCTCCTCAGCCTCTGAAAGAAATTCCAGCTCCAGTCAACCCACAAAAGACATGTTGCCTGACTGTACCTTGACGGTATTGTTTATGAAGAAGATAATTTACACACTCATAATGATTTAAGCAGCTACTTTGCATGCATTACAGAGAGAACCTGAAGCATGTGACCTGCTTCACAGGGCAGGATTATACCTCTGTTCTTGTTGTGTCATGTGCAACCACATTATTTAGTAGTTAAAGCCCAAGTGAGCACTCTGGTATTCCATTGCCCTCGCCATGCACGCAGCACGAGAGTTTCGGCATGCCTCTGAAGCCAAAGTTTAGCCTCCCAACTTCTAAAGATAGACAGTTAAATAAATGATATAATTGTCAAAGGGGCTCAGTCAAACCGACCACATGGCTCTGCCCACTCAGGATTACGTTTCCTGGCAGACTTTTTAGGACAGGAAATCTTTCATGGTGTTAATAAATTGGTAATAATGATCATATTCTTAGGGGCCACTCCAATACAAACTTTCATTAGCACTTAACACTGCCTCTTGCAAAGCACTGAGAACATATGCGTGATCATCATCAGGAATAAACAGTAAGAATTTTAAATCCTCTCTTCTGATGCTGTTTTAGAAAAAAAAAAAAGTCAAAAGATTTTCAGAAAAAAAAGGACACTAGCAGCCAAAGAACGGCTGGGATCCTAGCCTGTCAGTGCTCCTTATAATTTTAAGTTGTTTTTATCGATCCATATACTTCTTACGCACAACTTTACTACTACTTTGATAATTACAAGATAATTAAATACAAGACAGAGCATGTATCATGCTGGGGAATCATTTAGTGAGTGAATTGTTGTGCTGAAAAGTGGGATTCTTTGTCATTCATAGCATGGTGATACCTCAGTAACAAACACAACAGGAGCTATTTTGGGGATGATCCAATGGCCTACCCAAGCCACAGAGGGCAGTAGCAAAACAAAGGGTTGATAATTAAATGGAAGTCCCGCCAGACAGGCCTTCACACTTCACAAACACGTAAAACAAGAGCACGTTCACACGCAGTTTACCTCAACTTCAGAGCAAGTCCAGCACTTGCCATATAATATGTAAAAAAAAAAAAAAAAAGTCAGTGTCTTCAATCTGAGAAAAGAGAGGAAAACTGGTGGGTGGAGGGGGAGGTATCTCAGCGGCACCAGGAATGAAGGCACCAAAGCTCTCTTCACGGCTTTGCCACTGGCTCCCTCGAACACTGCGGTTATTTAGATTCCCTGTGCCTTGGCTCACCCGTCAGTACAATGGGTATAATACTTCATCCTGTCCTTAAGAGGCAATTACTGCTTGTAAAATACTCTGGGAACCTTGATTAAAATGCACTGCAGCTTTGTGATAAGTATTCCCTC
>NW_010431376.1:3038-3529 GCF_000710305.1 Buceros rhinoceros silvestris
CTACTGACAGCTGGAAAAGAAAAATAATCATACTGAATGAGAAGTATGTGCTTGACCTATGCACACCTGTGGGTGGATCCCTCATGGAATATTTTCTTTTTTTCTTTTTTCAGTTACGATGTGTATATTGCAAAGAGAGGAGCAGTGAGAATGGATAATTAAAAACCTTTTGAAAAGCCCTGGTATTTTCACCAGAGGATCACAGTGGGCCACCTTCAAGAACTCTTGCACAGAACTATATGTAATTAAAAAAATAATTATTTGTAATGATCTTCAAACCCTGCTTTCATTAAGCAGGGGAGAAAAAAAAAAGACAGATCACTTTAAATATGAATGCTTTATGAATAAAGAAAAAAATTTTTAATTGATGAGCATTCATTTTCCCATACGATCACATAAATTCTGAGTAGTTCACGTAAAACATAATTATCAACGTTTTAAACCACATTTTCCCAAAAAAAAAAAAAAAAAAAAAACACCCCCATAATTTT
>NW_010431376.1:3625-4384 GCF_000710305.1 Buceros rhinoceros silvestris
AAAAAAAATAAGCACGCCATAATCTTTTTTGTTCATTAAGAGCCAGATCCAGCAGAAAACATCTGCAGACTTCTAGACCAAGCAAGCCCTGGAAGGCCATGGGTACTGGCTGCACCTTGTGCCAACCCCAAAAATTTGGCTGGTTCAGAAAGAATTAAACAAAACAAAAAAAGCCCTGCAGCTTTACATGTCTGGGAATTGTGGAACTGTGTTAGGTTTATGAATAAAGAATAGGGGTGAGAAAAAAACCAACTCCTTTTAAAACAGAGATCCCTGCCTCTCCTGTCCTCCACCACTCCAGGTGCTAGACAGGGGCTCCACTCCCTCCCCAGGGACACCACGGAGCCAGCATCAGCAGCTGTGGCCCAAAAAGTGGGGCCCACCTACACACTCTGCTGCAAAGCGGGGCGGGGGGAGGGGGCCAAATCCAGTGCAGGACCCCCTCTGCACATCCAACAGGCGCCTAAGCATTCCGCTCCCAGCCACGCTCCTGGATGCGCAGTAGCTGCCACCGGCAAACCCTAAGGAGAGTCCCTGGCATGGGAACCAGCCCGAGTCGTCCAAAGGCCACTGCAGGGCCACTGCAAAGGGGCAGGTGCTGCTCAGGACGAACAGCCACCTCTGCAAAGGTGGCCTGGGGATGTGCTGCTGTCCCGTGAGCCAGCAGCCTCTCTACCCCCATGGAAGGATCGGGCCCTACAAGGAGCTGAGGTTTTCTACCATGGGCTTAACAGGTTCCAAGGTGCAGTGCAGGGAAAG
>NW_010431376.1:4420-13941 GCF_000710305.1 Buceros rhinoceros silvestris
AAGGAGCTTAGGTTTTCTCCCATGGGCTTAACAGGTTCCAAGGTGCAGTGCGGGGAAAGAGACTTGGCTACCATGGGCACCCAGCACCACATATTTAGATTGTGGGCTACCCTGAATGTGTGTATGCAAACACAACAGGGGAACTGACAGCGTCGGCATGGCTGCCTGCTGAAACAAAGAAGCTTAGGAAGTAAGTTTAGGACAAGGGCCTTGTTACCCTGGCAGATGAAAATTAAAGAACCTGCTGCTAGCGTAATTGCCGTGTTCTTACACTTTTGATAGAAATAACTGCTTTTTGTGACTAGCCCTTCACCACATCCCCCTTCGGGAAAGCCAAGATTTAAGGTGATTTAAGTCATGCCTTGTCTTCTGCCACGCTCAGAGGACCAGCCTACATTTCGGATCGACCCCCAGCTCATCTTGTGCAGCCAGCCTTGCACAAGGGAAAGGACCAGGCAGGTATTGAAAGACCAAGTAACAGTACAACCATGTGTTCTGCATAAAGCCATCCCGAAATTTTGGTTTCGCAGTGTTCGTTTTATAGACACTTCCTCGAGAGGAACAGCAGCTGCAGTATGCTGCCTTGGTTAGTAAGATGTGATACACGCAAAGATATGTACTTAGGAGAACACAGAGGGACTCTGTGCGATGACCATATAACTGCAGACACTTTGCAGGTGTGTATTTACAATACTATTTATATAGTGCTGAGAGTGGACTACATTAATATACAGTGTGCATGATTCACTGTCATTAGTGCTGCCCTCCAATAATGTAGACCCTAAGATAAATAATATCGCTAGAGCCTCTCCCATACAATACACACATTTGTTAGTTTAGTTATATATACAAGATTTCCAACTGCAATTAGAGATTTTTTTTTTTAAATTATAAAAAGTTCTTGAAGTGAAGCCTTTGTTTATGAGTTGAAATGAGCCAGCTGACATTTAAAAAAAGCAAACGGAGAAGCCAAGAGACTTTTATTTAAAATGCAGAATAAGTTGGGTATCTCAAATAAATAACATTAATCAGAACACACACTAAAGTAATCAACTATTTTAACAACCCTAGATACAAATAATCATATTTATCATTACAGCTTTATATACCTGTTGGATTACTGTTTTCAAAGCCCTAAGAAATGTACAAGTGTCTTTGAATTAAAATGCACTTTCATTATGCTAAATCTGTGAAGGTGCTCTTGTGGGAAACACTGCATTCTACATTAATTTTTTATTAAAAAAAAAAGCTTACACAGCCTCAGAAAAAACAACCAAGTGGCAAAAATCCCAACTTTGTCCATTCATCCTTTGATTCTGTCTTTTCCGTAATAAAATCTGATTAAAATATTGCCAGAAATAATTAATCTTCGCAAGGATTTTTTCATCTTTCTTTAAAAACAGAGAGTAACTGCAGTTCTATCAACCCTGACGCAGAGCACGCTACAAAGATGAGATCCTTGTCAAACATTTCAGGAGGAAAAAAAATCTAAAAGAAAAAAATTTCCTTGAATCTCTAAATTCTGGCTACTAAACGTCTCAGTAACACTCCAAGATAATGTCTCACAAATCACAAGAGCAGCAGTAGTAGCATCTGTAAACTCAGAATTAAGAAGCCAGTGTTTTCTATACCATTTTAAAAAGTGTATTTAAATGCCTTTGCCCATTCTATAGCACGGGTACTGAAAGCCATAAATAACTGGATCGGTAAGCAAGTTCGACGTCTACCAGAAGAATGATTCCTGAGATAACTCATAAAAGCAAAAGCTGAAGAGCTTGCTGCTAATAGTTAATGGCATAACCTGACTCTAAAGTCAGATAGAGCAAAATTTCTTTTATTTAGGGGGTGGGGGTGATGTTAAAAGGTACACAATTAGTTAGCTTTGTAGTGATTAATTCGACAACTGTGAAGCCAAGAACAACTTCAGGCACTTAACCATGAAACTGACAGTTCTCTTTGTTTAGTGATAAAGCATCCAAAAAGTAAACATTAACTTCTATGTTTTCTCGAGGCGCATATTCCATCATGAGAAGATGATAACCAAAGAATTACCAGGCAAGCTTGGCAGAGGTTTTTTACACCTTATTACCCCTAACACAGAGGAGAGGTGTGCCTGGATTCCATTCCTTGTCCTCACTGCCAGATCTAATAAGACAGTTCCTACTGTTCCCTAAAACTTGACAGAAAGAATTGAAAATCAGATTGAAAATCTCTTCCCCATGAAGTGAAGAGCTAATTGCAGTAAGGGAACATTGAGGATGAGGGGACCCCTATACTAACCACATCCTCTCCATGTCAAAGCAAAAGCAGGCAGCAGCTCTTGTTCAGACCAACGGAAGAAAATGGAAGCTGTGCCCAAGTAAGGAATGCAAAGTGTCTCCTTTATCGTCTCTTTTAAAGAAACTCCAAAACTGAGGACCTATCAAACAAACTGAAAAAGGGCAGGAAGCTGAAAAACAAATTAAAAGAACAAATCAACATATTTCTCTGACCTGCAAATATTTAATTCAACCACATTCTTCTTTCAAACAAGATGCCTATGAGCGTTTTGATGGCTGCTCATAATAGAATGTGTCACTCGCAAAATTACAGCGTTTGGGGACAGTACTGGGCAACCAAAAATGGCTTTTGCTAGAAGTATGTCACAAGGACATCTTTTAGTCACCTCAGAATTGCACACAACTTCGCTTCATTCCTTTGCACTGGTTGCATACGGGTTGCTTCATGGAAATACAACTGCAGTAATCTGCTTGACAGTAAACAGTAATCAGTAAATACTATTTACATAGCAGATATGTGCCCCTGCTATTCCCTCAGCTTACCTATCCTCCATCTCTGCCTTCCACTCACAATCCCTTCACTCTGGGAAATTTTAGGGGGCAATAAATAAATACAGGTAGTGAAGTAGTGGAATCCCATAGCTGGCAAGGTTTTTCTCTCTGAATGGACAAATTCTTAACTTCACGCAGCTCCAGACACTGAAGGATTAGGTCCTAACCAGGGAAAACACAGGAAAATGGTAATAAATATCGCATGGTAATCCACGGGAACTTTGGTCCCAATGTGATTTTTCTATAGTATCCTACAATAAATGGCATTACAACATCCATAATCTCAGCTCATATATCAGAGCGCTCTCCTTCTTGCCCTTCCTTCTTTCATGTAGTGCTTTTTCTAAGAAAACGTACGTTTTCTGCAAAAGTCAAGTCAATGCAGTCCCATTCCTGACTGAAAGCAGCACAGTAGCTCAGCGAAAACTACCACGGATCATATCGCGCTGCTCAGGGCTACAGCTGAGGAGCGCGGGGTTTATGGCAGCATTACTCCGGTAAAATCTCGTCTGAAATTCCTTCTGACGAGACAAAGGAAGTCACAGTTTGCTGGAGAGAAAAAAAATAAATAAATAGTTTTCATATGCAGTAAGAGCACTTCATGTCACAGTGGATTTTACAATATCCTAGTTCTCTTTCTATTCAGGCATGTGTCTTTTGGGCAATAAATTTGGAAAACCCAGCAAGGTAAAGCTTGCTTAACCATGAGTCTCCTTTCACCCAGTAAAATAAATTCCACAGCTGCTTTTTTTCTTTCTCCTGTGACTATTTTTTAAGATCCTTCCCACTGACAACTAGCCACTGCCACACTCCACTATTGAAATGAAAATCTTTTAAAATGCCAGCTTTTCAGATTCTTAATTTTGTTCCATCCAGGTAAAATGTTTTGCACCAGAAAGTTCAGCAGAGCTGCCAGGTCATCTTTGTTATTAAAATTTTCATATGTGCAAATAAAAATTCAGAAACAACTGAAGAAAAAAAAAAAATGAGACCAGTTTTAAGGGTTCCTTAGGTAATGCAGTACTAAAGTAAATCTCTAAGGAAAGTTAAGCTGAGACGGCCATGAACACCAAATAAATTTGCACCACTGGGATACTTAAGGTCCAATAAATCTTACTTTCCAATGCTTTTAAAACTCCAGAAAACAGGTTTTCAGCTCTAGACTCCGTATATTGTAACAAAACTGTCTACCTAAAAGCTATCGGCTCAGACCTGCCATCTGTGAGAAATGTTTTCAGAACATTCTCAAGTTTGCTGAACTACCAAATTACAAAAACCTTCATTAAGAAAAAAACAAACCACAACATACATATATACATATATAAAAACCAACCAAACAGCTTACTCTCTTTTTCTCTTTGCATGATAATGCTCAAGAAAGTTGGTTAAAAATGCCCCTATTTCCAATTCAAAGTCTTATTAATTTATTTCAACTATCTCATGTTAGAGTCAACAACACGAAACCAACAACTAATTATAAAAAAATATAATGCAAACCAATAAAATCCATCACAGTTCAGACATGATATGCTGAGCGACCACAGAAGAGCCAAGGGTTAACATCAACCTAAGAAATCACGCCATTCTGCAATATATATGATATTGTAAAAAGTACTAGCAATTGCTGAAGAAAAATCAGATGGCATAGAAAAGCATTTTATTTACTATGCCACAACTTTTTGCACTTCAGTTGTATCAAAAGTACATTCTGTGGAAGATGGAAATCACTGCTTCCCCTGGCCTGTCAAAAAAATTCTGATGCCCATGGCACGGTATATAACTTTACGAGGGCAATACAGCCTGCCTACATGCACAGACCCGTCTTACTGGAGCTTCAGTCACTCCATGCTGTTTCTACAAGCGCTTCAGAGAGAAGCTGGTGTGAACAAGAAGAAAGTGTGGCCGTGAAGCCAGGGAGTACAGCAGGGCTCAGAAGCAGATGCAGTACCTAAACCTACTTTTTATTTTCAATCCCTTTCAGGAAGTGAACTGATTTCAAACCAAAATAATAATTTTTAAAGGTGGGAAACCAAACCGTGCTCCCACTGAAGGGCAGCTTCGCATGGTGAAGTGCTACTTGACTATCCTGAGCAGGGCAGCAAAAATGCCAAGATGGAGCCTTGCAAAATGTGGTTACTGTGTCCTGAGTCCAGCGACATTGCTTTGAAGTAGCACACTGTGAGAAAGAGTAACATCGATCTCCAAAAACCACAGTTCCCTCTCAGTAAACTGCAACGTAATTAGGAATTTTCCTGACGAGGATCAGCTCTTACTCTAGATGAAGTTAGCCCAAGTATTGTCCTTTGCAAGTACAGCGGGAGATCAGAGCCATAATCAGAGAGGTTTAATCAGTCTTTGGTCGTATCCTCGTTTCTGCCAGGTTGCCAAGCAAAGCAGGTTAGATTCACTTTCACAAAAATCATCCACCTAAAAATCCAACAGGCCCAAACATTAAAAAATAAAAATTTTGTTATGCTAAACTTTGTTTTCTCACTAGCAAACTTCATGTCATAAACAACTGAAAGACAGTGATACAAAATGGATTCTTGCCTAGATTTGTAAACTTTTCCAGGAGTTGTAATATCCTGCATTTGATGACATCATGAAACTAACCACAAGTAAAAGTTGGTTTTCAATTTGTTCTACTTTTCCCTCATTAGTCTCTGTGTCAGAAATAGAATAAGAACCCTCATTAAGTCACATTAAATTATTTAAACTCATTAAGGGCTCAGAGAAAGAACAATACAAACACTGGTGTTTTTGTAAAAAAATTATGCAACACAGATGGACATCCATTTCCATGTATTTTTAGAATGTATGTACGTGTATACAGCAGCCAAACAGAGACCGATACGTGCGAGGGAGAAATGGAGAGGCAAAGTAACAGGGACAACAAGGCAGAGCATACCTTACATATGACAGAATGATACCTAGATAAAAGTGGATTATGCGTGATCACTTCTGACCTGATATAGATGAAGCGCTTAATGCTTTGTATCCTGAACGGGGGCAGAGCTGGAGTCAAAGCCATACCCCACACTTCTTTTCAATTAATGATTCTTCAGGACTTTTTCCAGGGCAAAGTCAGACCTTGAGGGCCACACAGCCAGCAGCAATCAAGTGGCAATCAAACTTTTTGTCCACAGACAACTCTGACTGCTGCTGCTGTGGCCTAACATACTATCTGATTTCAGCTGGGGATACATCTACTGTTCATGCTTACGACTTCAACATAAGATACAAGTGTGTGCAGAATTTCAGCACTCTTGGAGCATATCTGTGGGTATGCAAAGGGTGGGTATTTGTTGGAAGATTTATTGTAGCTGAATGACTCAGATATATGTTGCTGATAACTTCTGATCTTACCCCCCACAAGACTGGAAATATGAGCCTCAAAACTATTTACATTCCTACAGTATGCTCAAACAACTATTACAGGATTAAATTAATCCATTACATTATTTTTTTCATGATAGATGTAACATGCAAATAGGAATTTAGTTCTAAAGAAAACTCCAGATCAGAAAAGCATGGAAAGAGACTAATTAGATGGCATAAATTTCAGATGTCTGTAGCAAGCCACAGAAACAAAACCATACAATCAGCAGAATGGGAGACCTGAGCTATGGTTTCTTTGCTTTCTACCACTGTGACACCTGAATTGAGATGTGGGATTTTTACTGAGAGCCCCCAGACCTGAGCATCCAGAGCTGGGTGCCAGGACAGTGCGGGCAGGCGGTCTCCACTCGGCAGTTCTCCTCTCCCATTTCTCTAGCAGAGTCAGATACTGTTTACCTGGAAGGCGCATGGTAAGGCTAATCTATTTTCACAAGCTTTTGCCTCAGGTATTTGGGGCAAGGTTTACTTTATTAATTGTGTGTGTACGTGTGTGTCCGTATCTACGCATGCAGGAGAAGAAAGCTCAGCAACGATCAGCATGTATTGAATTTTTGGTTTATATTCCGTAACTGCAGCTGGAGAACATCTGATGAGTATATTTAATACACCTAAAAATGAGAACGCTAAACAGAAAAGCAGACTATGTTCAGATTGGGAAGCTGAAACTGGATGTATCTTCCTTTCATTAACTGAATTCACGAAGCAATGTTTCATCTGCAGAGTAAGTTTTGGATGATATTCCGCCTAACTCACAGCATTTGCTTGAAGAGCAGCGTGTGAGAAAGTTCAAAAGAATCACACTTTGGAAACACTGAAAACCTTCTACCCCCAAAGAAAATTGCTTTATCCTAACTCATTTAACTTCCATTAAACATTAAACCACATCTACACATAGGAATTTTAGGCGATACTTAACTTCGGTATCTATTTCAAACTTTTTTTAGATCAGTTGAGAATTCGTTTTTTAAAATAATCCCAGTAAAGTCACTCGGATATCCAAAAGCAGTCTGCAAGGTATCTGTCTACGCAGAGTATGCTACCTTTTTCTTTTTTTCAATTAACTACTAGCAAAAATTCCCCCCTGCGTTTTTTGCAAGCTTTATGTTTAATTTTCTAAGTTTCAGTATGTGTTTCAGACTTGCAGACTTTGCAAAGTAGGTCAGGAATACCCAAAGGATACACATTTGAAGGCTACAGATAGCAGAACACACCATTTACGGCTTTGTATATACACATACGTACACATTCTATATAATACAGGTAGATAGATTCAATGATTTAAACACATTACATCTATACTGTGTGTTTCAAGAACGTTCAGATATTTACATTGTTAGATCACCACTCATTTTTAGACCTATGCTAGTGCCAGCTGCCAAAAAAAAGTACACAAATCAAAATATGTTACCTTTGTTCAAACAATACTGCTGTTCATTATATAATAGAAACTGTCATGCTTAATCTTCCAGGAACCAAGAACTGGTACATTCTTGGATCAGAGGTGGCTTTAAATGGTTTGAGGCAAAACTGAAGCATAGTGTTTAAGTAAATCTCACTGAGAAACGTAGGCACATTGATGATTTTTAACATCATCTTTTACAGACATTTTTTTTCAGATGTATTAGTAAACTAGAAATGCTGGCATATTTTCATAATGCAGAGAGGTGAACACATCAGTGCTTTTTCTGTAACATTTTTACAATCTCAAATTATACACTCCCTCCTGCATTGTCCGCCTCGCTAAATGTAATGGGGGAATCTGAAAAGGATGCTTGAGAACAGACACCACAGTGAAGTAAAATGTACCTATAAAAATTACATGTTGACTTTGAGAATACTCCAAAATTAATTTTTTTCTTGGGAGTTCTCAGTATTATCCAAGCATCCCAATGGTTATTGCAGGCACAAAGCTACAGGCTGTGACGTTCATTTTTCATTAGAGATGAAAAAATTGCCAAAAGCAGCATTCAAAAACTTGTCTACAGCATGATACGGAGCAATATAGAGAAATGGCAGATATGCTTTAAATTCTTAAGAGTTGGAACTTCTTTAACTCATATTTTAGTCTGAGGAAAAGCTAAATAAAAGTAAGTACACTTCACTTACTGAGGAAAATTACAACTCCAGGACTTCTTCAGATTGTTAAGACTACAAAGGAAGTGCTCTACAATTTCATCTTTAAAAACATGGATTTTACAATATTCATTAAGCAGACACAATCTTACTTACAGACAGACTCAGACACACACAACTCTGCAGAGGCCAATCCTGCAGCCTTTACTGAATTCAGAAGTCCCCCTGATGTCAATGAGTATTTTTCAAGAATGAGAATTGCAGGATCGGGCCCAAAAAGTGCTTATGAAGATGAGCTGTTACTTCAAGAGATTGAATGTTAGATTAAATATGAAGATTGAGGCAAGACAAGTCTAGGGTTTAAACCCTAGGGAGGATTGACATTTAAAGTGTTGCCACTGAATTATAGCTCTCCACGCTGGGTGGGGTAACCTCCTACTGGGTGGAGTGTCTCCCCTAAAGGAAAGGAAAACTGGCACAAGCCAACTTGGTCTTTGAACGATTTCCCTACTTGCCAACTTATGAAGTCGTCCTGACGTCAACTTCGTCAAGGAAGTCTATTGCCCAACTCCGTCTTTTACCGTAGAAAGTTAGCTTGTGTTCAAAACCCCAGCAGACATAGAAAAGAAACCAAGGAAATATGCCAGAAAACTCTAAACAAAATAAAGGAATTAGGAAAGAAAAGAGAGTAGACTGGACTTTCTTAAGTACAGTTAGTTTAAAAAAAAAAAAGAAAATTTTTATGTTTCCAATATCGGGTTAATACAAATAGATAGATTGCTAGAGACTACTATGAAATGTATTTTAAAATCAGGTTTAGCTTTAAAATATGGGGTGGAGAGCACACAGAAAGTGGCCGCTCTGCAAGATAGGTTTGCTCCTGTCTTCTGCAACGAACAGTGAATATCTTCCCAATCATCATCACTGACAGGTGTAAAACGCTCTCATACTAGGAAAATAATATTCACTGAACTGCCACCAAAGGTATGTTTAACGTATTATTCTTCTCTGAATCAAAATAAATTGTTTCTCCAAAAGAAGGCTTTGGGTGCTAGGCAAGATGGAAGGAGTGGGGGGATCAGACTAAAAAAAGAAAAAGGATAAAGCATCTCGAAATGCCCGTGGGGAAAAAAAATAAAAATCAGAAAACAGTTTAAGTTACCGTAACCTGAAATGCACCAGCCATCACAAAGAGCAATTGGAGAAATCCAGCAGAGC
>NW_010431376.1:14103-18711 GCF_000710305.1 Buceros rhinoceros silvestris
AATAACAGATTGAAAAACAAGAATAAAAATAACTGCATCAACAGGGCCTTTCTTCCTCAGGCCACAAGCCCGTTTTTACTTGAATTTTAAAAAAATGGCAGTTTGGCCACTAAAACCAATCCAGAACATTATTAAAAGTTAAAAGCTACCAATTACTTCTGTCTGTTCTTTTAAAGCAAAGTTTGGCATTACGTCAGTTGGTTTAAAGAAAACAAGAAAGAGAGAGAGAAAGGAGAGAAAGTTTCCTGCTTGTATAAATTAAACCACCAGGGAAGGTGTCTAGCCACTTGTAAAGCATTTATTACAGGTTTTTAAAGGGCTAGTAACATTTAAAAAATTAAATATTTTAAAAGAAATTTAAGGGAGAAAAAAAAAGTCGATCTCAGCTTGGAAAGAAAGCAGAGTTAGAAGAAATTAGACGTGTGAACTGCAGCTGACATAGTAAAAATTCTTCTTAGGACTAAACCTTGCAATTCCAAATAATTCTATTTTCAAGGCAGAAATAATCCTGTTGTAGCTGCTGTACTCACATGCATCCCCTGCGAGCACGGAAAAGTTCCACCGAACTTTACAGAATGGAACCAACTGGGTTCTGTAGGAATGTTCTACAGAAGTGACACTCGTGGCAGCTATGCAATTTAATGAAGAATTTTCTCTCTGTAGCTTTTCTAAATCCATATGCAGAGATCCACAGGAGCAAGATACCTTAGTTAATGCAGAAAGATGGTAATAAAAATCACTGATAGAAAGATTAGCTATTCCTATTAAATTTTATATGTATTTTCCACTAGTGCTGTTACTATTAAATTTTAAAGAACCACTTTAAAGGTACTAGAAAGTAAGAAATTGATAGCATAGAACATGAATAAACCATAGACGGCTGTTCAACAAAGTTTCTTCCACGGAGTTACACCAAATCACAGTCACCCAAATCACAGTCTTCTAAACCCTGTGACGCCAAATCAGAGACTCTGTCTCCAGACGACACATCAAGTCGAATGGTGTTCAGTTGTGCAATGCTTTTGGGGTGTGACAAAACGTCCACTGGGGACTTAAATAGAGACCACAGTAGATACTCTCCCTTTGCTCCATGTTTCATTTGAGCCTTGGTCTGCAAGACAAGAGATCAGAATACTATGCCACCGCTTCTCTCCCCTCCATGCTCCTCTGCCCCAGCAATGTTTCCTATGTTCTGGGCACGTATACAACTGGCTAAGGAACTGCATTCTAGAAGGCCCTTTATTGATTAGGTGCAGAACAACATCAAGAAGTGAATAACAAGCATTATCCAAAAAATGTAGTTGCATGTCTTGCCCTTGTAAACATTTACTATTTAATAGTGTAACTGTACTTTAATCCTTCCCATCATCTGATATAACTCATTATGTTTTTTTTAATTAGCAAACACACAATTAAAAAAAAAAAGCAAAGCCCAGAAAGTTTGTACGTGCCATAAAAAAATTAAGCAAAAATAGTCTTAAAATAATCAAACATTCTCTCATTGCACGCAGGGTTATCTTTTTAAAGTCTAAAGAGAACTTCATTGGCACAGGGTAGGAAAAAGAACTCCATAATTCATGACAGTACCAAAAAATAAAAAAGTTCTTCTCCAGGAGGACTGGAAAGGGCACTTTTATTTATCTTCTGGACAGACAAAAATAGGAGAACCTGGACCATATATGCTGTAATTAATGTATTCAAAGGTCAACAGGCAATCGAATGTGTACAATAGATGGGTGCAGACTGCGCTGGTTATAGTACTAGACACCAGTATTTGAAAATAGCATTGTTTTCTTACTAGGTAAGAACTTTAGAAAGTTGTAGAAACAAAAAATCAACTTTTTTTTTTCCCTCATATCCGCCTGCTATTCTTTTTAACCAACTGCTTTTTAATTCGTGAGGTGTAATATTTGGGACAAAAAAGCCCGAGTTTAGTGTCGCCCAGGACTGCCAAAAACAGACCCAGACTACCTCACTAGTTGTGTTGAGGAAACTAAATTAAGCAAGGGCAAACACCAGCTGGAAAGTTGTCAGTTTACTGAATGAATGGCTTCATTTTACACACTAGTTAGAATATCTTAATCAGAATATATTTCTGTTCAAGGCCAATACTTTCACTACCAGGTGGCAGTCTGTTTTAACTGAAACTGTATTAAAAATGTAATTTATTTCCATGTTACTTTCACCTAACAAAAACGGTTGTCAGATTCCCAGCCTGTCATGTTCAAGAATACTTAACCATAAAGTTTCTCACAATGTTATATTTGGTGTTACCCACAAACCTTTATTAAAGCGATACTGCCAGTGTGGCTGCAGTTAAGATCTGAGAATGTTTCTATTAAGATTATTACATTAAAATATTGTCAAGAGTTTGTAAGAGACATAAATATTCATACACATACGCTGCACCACCCCCCCCAAACTCAGAAGGAAAGTTCCACATAAAAAGAAAAATTTAAATACATACCCAAAGTTGCCTGTTTGTAATTAAAATTTTGGGTTCTTCCTAAACATCTTTGCTAATTTTTTAACTCTTTCGCACTGTAATGTAAAATAGTTTTGTTTCAAAGCAACTGCCTGATGAAGTGCTAAAAGAGGTAATTCGCAAGAACAGAAAGTAATTAGTCATTGCTTGCACAATGCTTTGAAAATATAAAACCCTATGTGTCAACTAGCATTAAAATATAATATGACTGAAATACAGAGATTTAACAAGCAATCATTGCATCTCACAGACACTCAAATCTACACACAGGAATTAGTACTATGCACAATCACGATATCTGAATAATAATATTCTTCACACACAGCCAGAGCGCGCATGGTAATAGTGCATACTATGAAAGTTTACTACGAACGATGGACAACTCTTGATAGAAAAATCATCCTGCTATGGATTCATAAAATAATACGGAATTTATTTGATCTACGATAAAAATATAATGCATCCCACAAAACTACCCCATAAATTATGGTAAAAATGCATTAATAAGAGGATAACCTGGCTGCATCGTGTTTGATGCCCAAAGAAGTCTCAGATCTCTGAAGCTGTCATTTACATTTTTTCCCTTTATTAACATACTATGAAATAAAGAAAAAAAAATAAAGTCATACTCTCACAGGCAAAGATTGCCCTGTGTTATTTTGAGTCTGTTTTAGAGGATCACAGGCAAAACATGTAAACTTAAAAGCTGATGCAACTTTGCCCTTTACTTACTTTGTTGTGACTATGTATACGCAAAGTTTCAAGCGGAGAGAAGTTATCGTACGTAACAAAAAAAACCAATAATCAGACAGAACAGGATGGATTATGAACTGACTGCTCTTCTCGTATCTAATCTCTCTTGGTTTTAAAAAGGTGAAGCAGACTTCTGTTGTCACAAACACTCTTAAGATTAACTTCTATATAGGCACTGATGCACTACTGAACTCCAGCATTATTGATTTTATGTGGCAAACCTCAAGCAGGTACACATTTTTCAAGAGGAAAAAAGAAAAATACTTTTTTTTTCCTCCCTACAGAAAAAGGTTCCACTTCCTTGGTTTGATCATGTTATTAACAAACTTTCAATCAGTGGTTAAAAAAGAAAAAAAAAATCTTTCAAAGTGTTGATATCATTTCCAGACAGTCTTCTCAGCACCACAATTTACAGGAAATAGTTGATGTTCTCAAACAAACCCTGTATTTACTCATAGACCCAGAGTGCTTGAAAAAAAAAAAAATCCTTACTCTTTTGGAGGGCTGTTTTTAAATGTCACTCTGGTGGAATATCTGAGAGAGCTGTCTAACGTAACACACATATTGTGAACATGAGGCAAACACAAACTGCAATTCAGAAGACTACTGTAACTTTTATTCTCATTTTGTCCACGTCAGAAACTGGCTCTTACCACTACTTTCCTTTGCTGCCCCTTGCATTTTTAACTCTGGCAGTCTTCTCTAAATGTTCAACTTTTCCTAAAACCAACAGGAAAGTAACATGATGCCACCAACATCCATAGGATTCAGTTGCTCAGCTGCATAGCTGAAGAAGACTGTCTGAATGGCAAAGAAGTTTGATGGTTCCTTGAGGGACTTACTGAACTCCATTAAACAAAACGTGAAGCATATTAAATTATTGTTTGTTTCAATCAACATTCAAAATGCGCTGCATGCTGTAAAAGCAGTGAAGGCAGCATGGTCCGCATAATAGCTGACGCTCTTTGACTAGAAAATATTTTCCCCTGGGACGGGATTTGTCACCTTGGTTCCCCAAGCGTGCTAAGGTGCCCCTGACTCCAGCCCTGACAGGCAAGGTACTCGCACTAGTGGAGGAAAGAATGATGGAGGGGAGACGTCTCTCCACTTCAACTCATCACTCATCCCCACAGCTCAGTCAGTGCACTTGAGAAGTTTGCCATTTGCAAACAGAAAACACAGCCGATTGTGGAAAAAAAGATAAAATATTGAGGAGGCTAGCGGGCCCCACTAGAAACCGCGTAGGAGTGCAGGGATGCCTGAGCGCCTTGATATGCAGCAGGGAGGCAGACAAACAAAGCCCCCGAAACGTCAAGCCCCCTTGGGGAGCCGCTCGCGTCCCAGGGCAGCGCGGCGGCGGGCAGCACCCC
>NW_010431377.1:0-614 GCF_000710305.1 Buceros rhinoceros silvestris
AGGAGTGTTGTCATCTCTCCCGGGGTACAACCCTACCCCTCCTGTATTTTCCTTGCTGATCCCCCCAGAACGGCACTGGTTTGAGTCTGAACGGTGACGTGACACTGCTGTTTGCAGCTCGGGTGACCTCGTGGCAGCAGGGGTCTTGCCTACGGCTGCTCCAGGTCTTGCAAGTCCCCACGTGGCACTTTGTACACAAACTCCTGGAAACAAGCTGGTGTTGAAGAGAGATCGGTGCAGCGGGGCTGATGTTTTACAACACCCGTCAGTTCGTCTGGGCTTTGCCTGAATTCACACACCAAGACAGAGCAGCTGCAAGACCCCCAAACGACAGCGGTTGTTCTCATGTCAAATCTGTGAAAACAGATCGTACGTGGGAGCGATAGCACGTCCTGGGATGCACTCATCACGCCAAGCAGGTCTCGCCAACGCCACCAGCAGCGTGCCAGACGGCTGCAGACCCGAGCTGGCATTCGCTCCTGCGGCAAAGGTCCCGCATGGATGTTCCTGTCCACACACACCTTTACAGACCGGTTGCCCCCACCACCGGCGTGCCTTGGCTCCACTGGCACCCAGCTGCCCCGGCAGCGGCGGGCCCACCCCCCGCTCACCAC
>NW_010431377.1:686-1782 GCF_000710305.1 Buceros rhinoceros silvestris
GTGGCACCCGGCTGCCCGGGCAGAGCCTGGCCACCCCGCGGATCACATCTGCGGTCGGAGGAAGGGCTCATTGCCGCCTCAGGGCGGCAGTGCCGGGTGATGCAGTGGCACGGGTGTCGTGCTGCTGACACCCTGGAGTGCAAATCAGGAGTTTGGGACATTTTCAGAGTCATTTTTCTTGCTGATGATGCTGAACCTCATTTCCTGCCACTGCTTCACCTGGGCAGATTCCTGTAATTCTACTGATTTAGGCCTCAACCCAGCATAACATTTTAAAATGTCATTACATTAAACATTTGGTAAAATTAAATTAATTTCAGACTTTTGCATCCTGAAAGCTGTAGGCACACATAAAGGCTGGACGGGTTGCAGTCTAACAGACGCACAACTTCTTGGGTTGAGATTACATCTCTGGGCATCAGTATTTCAAATTTGGAGCGTTACATTGCTACATCTCAGGGCTCTCTGTTAAACAAAATTCACAAAATCACTGTACGACTGCAGCCCTATCAATACATTAAATCTCAGAAAACATTTGTTAAGAGCAAAAGCATTTTACCTGTTTGTTTTCACATCTTACCAAGTCTGAAGGATTGTCAGAACCAGGTGAATGCTGTAACAGCTTGAAACTCTTTAGATTTCCTTCCTGGACTGTTCATAGAAGGATCTTCTGCCAGCAACTTCAATTTTTTTTTTTTCCTCATAGACAAAGACAGGTGTATCGTGTGGCTAAATGGATTTGCAGATGTCATTATGATCTATCGCACCAGCCCTGGCTTCCCAGCCGCTGCCTGGCCAAAGCTGCCTGCAAAGGATCGGAGCGGGGGTCTAGGATCTGGCCCTTGAAAAAGTACACTGGCAAACTCCCGCAGCCAGGCAGAGCACAGCGTGCTCACCGAGGTCCGAGACAAGGAACGCACCATCTAACAAAACCAATGCAAACATAAAGGTAGTAAAATTCATCCCTTGTTGTTGGTGCCAGCTAAAGCCTGGACTTTCCAGCATCGCTGTAGTATGTTTTGCAAGGTGGTGCACAAGTGAGATTAGCTTATGGCTCCTGTCATTTCTAACCCGGGGCCACCTCACAACTAGAGGG
>NW_010431377.1:1883-2718 GCF_000710305.1 Buceros rhinoceros silvestris
TCACAACTAGAGGGTTTGGAAACCAGCCAGCACGTGTGCCGGATGTGAGATGAACAACCTCTTCTCCTAAACTGTGCGGAGGAGGGAAAGCCATGTGCGGTTTAAGCAGTGTTGGTATTGCGTGGGCAGTTCAGCTCCCACTCGCGGGGTGTGCTTACAGAGACCCACGCACGCAGCATCACCAAAACCCGCGGGGCTGCTCAGCGTGTGAAATGCTGGGCAGCAGAGAGAAGGGAAACAGGATCTCTCCCCATGTGGCATCCGAATTCCCTCTTTCCTAGCAGACCCAAGAAAACCCCTGAGTGCTGCTTCCTCATGGTCAGGCAGGGCTCGCTCTGACATTACAGACCGCACCCCTCAGCGCAGGAAGGAAACGAGGGTCCCCACAACTGCATCGGATTTTGAATCCAAGAGACAAATCTCTACAAGTTTCAACTAAACCTGCAAAGCCTTTGGGGGGCTCGAAAACCCCATGCCATCACAAGCGTGCAGCCTACTCCCATTTAAATGCAGACCCTTTAAGAATAATCATAAACTGACCAATCTGCACGTGAACCAGCAGCGGAAAGGAGCCCGTAGGAGCAGTGGAGACAGCAGAGCAGAGCAGGCAGTCCTCAGGACAGCGAGCAAACTGCCTTTCAGCTCTCACATTTATAAATAATTTACTTCTATCCACCTGTGCCCAGAATAACAATTTGCTGCCTGAAATCTCCGAGCTGGTGTCAGGATGCTGCTGGGGACTCGCTTTCCCGGGACCCTCTGGACCTGTTGGGAAGGGGTCTGGGTCTCCAGAGGGATCTGCCCCTAGCGGGAAGAGGCACCGAGAAACAAACAC
>NW_010431378.1:0-2783 GCF_000710305.1 Buceros rhinoceros silvestris
CTCACAGGCAGGCAGGGCGGGCAGAGCATTTATAGCAAAGTTATCTAATATCCAAACCTGTGGATATTCTCTGCTTTCCCAACTCACAACCATCATATATCCTTTGACTTAATATAAGACAAAAACAACTCAGGGTAGTTAAAGGGTCTCATGGGCATTTCCAGATAACACACAGTTCGACGATCCTAAAGCAAACCTTTACAGCCCTACTCCTTATTCAGGCAGCTGCTAGCTGCCTGGCAAACACTTTTACCCTCCTGCAGGAACACTTAATCATCATCAGAAAAACGTTGGGCAATGCTGACTGAATTGCTGCTCCTCTTGGGTGCATATACAGTTGATCCCACAGAGGTCCTGCCTGTACCACAACCGTGGGTACAGCGCTGAAGGTATACCTGGTACTTTTGCAAACCAGAAGCTCCCAAAGTTCATTCCGACTCCATAGCTCCTTCTCCCTGAGACTTAAACGACCTAAGGTGTTGTGGTTTAGGATTTCCGCTCCAGGGGAAGGACTGGGGCTTCCCCCCCATCGCTTCCTTTGTTTTGGCGCCAAAGGAGGTTTTGCCACCTTGGCTCAAATCTCTTGCCCGCCCCCTGGAGGCAAGCCATGTCAATCAACACCTCTTTGAATAAACATATAAAAAGTGACAAACCACCTTGCTCATTTACACTTTTCAGTTACAGCAGAAGAGAAAACTTTTGAAAGCAGTCACCTCAGCCTGGGACAGTAAAAGCTCTTCCGCACAGCAGGTAGCCTTTTTTCACTTTGCTGTTTACTGGGGTGGGATGTAAGAAGAGTCACCAGGAGAAAAGGGACATGGAGAGGCTGGAGCCTCCAACTCATCATGGAGAGCCAACACTGGCAAGGGGAAGGTCAAAGGGTTCAAGTGCCAAGAATGAAGGCCCCGCTGCAATATGGTAAAGAACCCAAAACACCCCCCAGAGATCCAGTAACTCACATTTTGTAGGCATGGAGAAAGAGCCAGAATGACTCCTGGAAACCTGGTAACTCTTAAATTTTCAGCCACCCCACTGAGAGACTACACATTGCAAAGGAAGTTTGTCCCAAAGAGTTCAACTTGGAACTGAAATGCATGTGGCTGAAAGAACTGCATTTCCTCATTCCGTGTTTATGATTCCTTCCTGCCCGTCTCTGCCACCATGCAGATTGTGTGTGTGGTATAGTAACTGGGGACATGGATGGGGTGGTAAGAAGATAAATATATATACACCTATTTATGTATTTAATACCGCTTTTCTCTCTTTTCTTTCTGTCCTACCCAAATTTGAGTGATGATTTGTGGTTCTTAGTGGTTTTGAATTAAATTAATTTTTGTTCACCTCCTTATTTCAAGCCTGCTGTTTTTCTTTGCCCATAGCTGTAAGTGGTTGTTAAGCCTTCCCTTGATCTCCCAGCTCAGACACTTTAGTTCTTTTGTTCAGCTCTCCGAGGAGATAAATCTCCCCTGAGGGCATTTGTCACTTTTGCAACCTTTGGTTCTTTCAAATCACAATGTAAGACACCCCTTAATCAGCCCACATGTTCATGCAGTGCTCTAGTAAGAAACTTTTTACCTCTTTAAAACAAGGAAATTTTGGACTCATTTCTGTAAAATAAAATGTAGAAAAACATAAAAGCAAAGGCTTTATTTCAGGCCTTTAGACCCTGTATTAGTAGTTCTTCCTTTCTCCCTCCTAGATTCAGGAGGATACTTCTTACAGAGAAGTCTTGCTCTTCCCAGTTACCACATTTATCCTTCCCTAATATATGTCAGACTACTTAACCATCCTCCCTACTAAAATGGTTCTTGCCTTCTAGAATTTGTCTGGCTTCAGTTCTGGCCACTGATTTCTTTCAAAAACTTTTTTCCACTTCAGCTTCTGGCACTTTTCTCATGTATCTCTTTATACAAAATGTTCTCTTCTCTTCATTATTTCTGCAAGCTGCTGGATTTTCATACTGGTAGAAGAAACCAAAAATACTCCTTTGGTTTTTCACTGTTTAGCACACATAACCAGAAAATTGTCTAGCGGTCAGATGCCTCTTACTCCTAATTGCTCGCTTGCTGCAGGAAAGCTTTTAAGAGAGTCTGATAGCAATCACCAGCGACAGAGGTACCTGCTTTGGAACTCACTCATTAATTCTAATTAATTTTAATTTTAGACTTAATCCTAAAAGGTAGATTTTGTTAAAAAAAATAAAAGAAAGCAATGACTGACATGTGGTAATATATGTAATACATTAATAGAATCACCATTATGCTTTGTCAATGGTAGCTAATGCACAGAAAAATAGCGGTTTTCTTTCTCTTTCATTTCAACAGATCTGTGTAACGTTATGAGTTTTAACTATTCAAGTGTAAGTATTCAAGGACCAGTAAGCTGAAGGTAAAACCAGAAATGTTTATAAAAGCTTCTCCATTGATGAACCTCATTTAAACTCCCTAGGTATCTTAAATAATGTGAATGGCTTTATTGTGACTCTACTCTAAAACACACTCACCTAGATGGTATTTCCTAGAAGCAATTCAAAAAGCCAGTCCTCTATCACTCCACCCCACCCCCTCAAACCCCCTCAGAGCAAAACTGACCACCAGCAGCCACAACACTGTCCCTTGCCTCACAGCTTTGAAGAGGCTTATGTAGCTGAGTTGGGAAAGTAGAAAAATATCCACAGGTTTGAATATTAGTTAACTTTGCTAAAAATGCCTTTGCCTTTTGTTAATTGCCTAAACTGCCCTGCCCTTGAGTCGCTTAAGGCTCTGTAAACAGAAGAAACAAAG
>NW_010431379.1:0-3375 GCF_000710305.1 Buceros rhinoceros silvestris
CCCACCCAAACCATAAGACTACCTTTAAGTAACAGTAAATACTATCCTATTTTAATGATAATGAGAAAAGGTGTTGGACTAGCTTTTGAATCTAAATATAAAGATTTAAAGTTAATTTTAAAGCATGCGTAGGAGAGGAGAGGGTGGCCTTTCACCCTGTGTCTCTCTAAAGCAATGTTTTGTGTTGCTGCATTGATTGTTGGAGAAAAGTACTGGATCGGCGCGATTCAATATGCTCATTCCCTTATTAGAATTAATGTACAAAAAGGAGATGAGCTGGTGACTTTGACAGTCTTACACAATAAAATCTACCCTAAAAAAAGAAATCAGGTTTTCTTAACGCACTTGATGCTATTCAGTGATGTATCTTCCCAAACTGTATCTGCATTGTGGTTCTTGGGCACACATACTGTCACGTGGATTGAGAGCTGTCTCGCGGGCTGTCAGCAGAAGAGGCTGATCGTCTCTGCAGGGAGCTGGTGCCAAGCTGGGCGCTGCAGGGCCATTAATTCCAAACTCTTCCACCATCTGTTTTCAGGAAATGGAGGGGGGAACGTCACTGACCTTCGGGGTGTTTTTCCCTGTGGCTGTTAGACAGTCCTCGATAGTACTGACCCCTGGCTCTCAGCTGTGCCTGTGGTCCCTTTTCCTCACTCCAGCTCCCGCAGTGAGCCCAAAGGAGCCCAACCCGTTAGAAGCTTTATAGAATATTTCTTCTGAGTATTTTAAAACTAGTTAGAAAATTACAGAAATGGTAAATCAACCAAGGACTCCTGAGTAAGGACTCCTGCAGACTCTGGTGGTGTCGCTTCCTTTGCTGTGGCAGCATGTCTTGCTCCTTGTGAGGCGTAGGTCAGAGCGAAAATCACGTGAAGCTGTAAAATAATGAGGAACCCTGCCCGCTTGTGCACAAACTCCTTTGTCTCAGCAGCACTTACTCTGTGTGTGGCATTGAGCTGGTTGCCTTGCTCACTTTGTGTCCTAAGGAGTGGTGAGTCTGCCTGCTCAGGCACTTGATATTTTTGTATCAGAGGCTGGTTTCTGTAGTCTGAGACATTTGAAGACTGGGAGGAATAGCTAAAGCACTGGCACAAGAAACATTGCTGAAAATTGGGAGAAACTACAGGCTTGCAGTTTTATGAGAGTTTTTTTGAAGCCCCCAGTTTCCTTGCGAGAGGGCTGCTCTGCTTCAAGGTGTGGGTGGCCAGCCATTTCTGCCTTCTGCCCACATCTCCCCGCCGTACAAGTGCATTGGGATGAAAATAGAATAGCTTCATTACATAAACCTGAATGACCGTCCAGCTGGAGAAGATGATGAAGCTTAATATTATCATTGGGGTGGTCTTGATGGCCTTTTTTTATTGGACACGTGAGACTGTCAGCATTAGGGAATGAGACTCAGGCACATCTGCACTGGCCTCTTGCACTTGTAGGATTTATTTTTGACTCCTTCCATTGTGCTTGGAGTGCTTGAAGTGTCATTTGCAAAATTAATCCTTTAAATGGAGGAAGAATACTCAACTGCATTTGCAGAAACGGCATAGGGACTAAAAGCCTCATTCAGCAAATACTGCAGATGTCATATTGGGCTAAAAAAATGGGCCAAAATGCTAAGAATGTTTTTAGTCACATAAAAATTAATAGTCAGTGGACATCTGAAGCCTTTGAATATTTTGAAAACAAGAGAAGCCTTGAATTGTCTGTAGTCAAATTGAATAGTAAAATAGTTTTCAATAGAAATATCATAAAGAATATTTTATGCATTTTTAATTACGTTTTGTTCTTTTAAATGTGAGATTAAGCAAGTAGCAGTCAGATTTGAATGTTAGTTTAGTAGCGTTTCCACTTGAAAAGCAGAAGAAAAGCCTTTTCTGTATTTAAAGTAAATTTTGGTGAAAAATTTAGCAGCTCCTAAACAAAAATCTTCAGAGATTTTTAGGGCAATTCTAAAAATATTTCAGTCTGAATTTTTTTTCTGGAAAACTTTTTTTTTCATTCTCAGGTGATGTGAATTTTCTGATGGTTTATGGATGTTGATGTTCTGTGGAGCTATTTTGTTAGCACTGATAGCTAAATAAGACCCAAGCAAGTAGTGGCAAAACTTAAAGCCAAGTACTTTCTTGAATGATTTATAACTTTATCACTTGATATATTTATTTCCTTTCTTTTAAGTCAGATTTTTATTATGCCAGATGATGTTCACCATCCAAACAGTGACTGTCCCACTATAAAACTACTATTCAAAATTGGAAACATACTGTTATTAAAATACATTATTTCTGCTAGAGTCTGCCAGTAAATGATTGTTCAATATTTGCTGTACAAGTCTTACGGGCGAGAAGTAATGAGAGCTTCCTTTTGCAGTGGCTGAGCAAGTTATTAGCCTTAGAGTACACGTCTTTGTGTGAAACAGCAGTTTAGCGTGGGGTTTTTTCTGTGGTCTTTTCTGAAAAGTCTGTCAAATAACAAAGAAGTTGCTTGCTGCCTCAGTCTTTTAGTTAGTCTGTTCTGGAAGGAAAAGTGCCTTCTGCTCATCACACGCTTACGAGTCTGGTGTGAAAATACTAAGAAAAGGAACTCTAAGTCTTTGAGCACTTTTTTTCTCAGAGGGGTGTAAATGTGTGCAAATAAAATTATTGCAATATCTTACTGGTTTCTGGTTCTCCTGCCTTCTCCCAGAAGCAGACCTGCAGGGGCTGGGGTATCTGCTGCTGCTCTGCAGAAGGACAGATCTAATCATTGTACCAGCATTCAGTCTCTCCCTTGTGTAATCCTTGTCCTTTCCATATTCCTTCTGTAAATATTGATGTGTTGTCTTATTTGAAGACTGATTTTTTTCCCTTCAGACTAATTTTCTGTAATTATTTATGCTATTAACTAATTCTGAAAAACTTGCTTAAAAGCTATAAACCCATTTTAGGGATACAAAGCAAAATACTTCTTCATTGGCAGTGAAGACTAAGGAAAGCGAGAAATGGTTCTTAAAATATTCAAACTTATTTAGAATTCAGACAGCAATTCCTGTCTGTTCAGACAAATATTTGTTCCTCCTGTGAGGGTGGCTCCCAGTGACAGACTGGGTACTTATGCCAGTCTCCCTTCATCAGGGATTTAAAAAGCAACAATAGTGAATATTTTGGACAGGTTCAACTTGCAAGTGAGAAGGAACCTGCAAAATATCTGGAAAGTTCCACTGTTGTGGTGCTGCCTCATGAACACTTACCACGTCTCTCCTTTCCTCCCTCACTGCAGCCAAAAGACTTCCACCCCATAGACCTGCCTTTGGTGCACTGAGAAGCCCGATACTCCAGTGATGTCAGCAGCACCCAAGCCTTGTTTTAGGCATTTAGTCTCTTCCTTCCATGCTGAACGCAT
>NW_010431379.1:3527-8529 GCF_000710305.1 Buceros rhinoceros silvestris
TGCTGAACGCATTGACACAGAGCAAAGCAGGGGTTATTTTCCCAGCTTCTCTTCCTCTCCTCTTTCTCCTCCTCTTCAACTCTTAAGTTTGCATAGCGCTTGGACTGCGTGTCCAAAATCTACTGATCTTTTAGTATTTATTTATCTTATTTTGGCCTTTCTGAGCTGTCTGGAGGTGGATGATGTCAGAACAACTCTTGCATCCTTAGTTAAGATACTGATAATTTGGAGCAGCTGCAGCACTGCCATAATTCTTACCAGGGAATCTCAGATGTCTGCTTCTCTCGATAGGCAAATATCTACTTTTGCCTAAAATAGTGCATGAACCCTAAAGGAGATTCAGTAATTGAACTGAGTATTTATATTTTATTTTGTTTTCACAATTCCCTTAGGAGTAAAATAGATTGTTGTTTACATTAGCTGAGTTTTGGGTTTATTTTGGTGTGTGGTTTGTTTTTTTTCATGTGTTTTTACTGAAAATCTCTAGGCTGACATTAATAAGGCACTATTTTCTGAGTGAAAAAATAAATAGCACTTGACAGTTCACAAACTAGCAGAATACGCTTTTAAAAGAAGCAGACGTTACTTTGGTAATGGGTGATGGCATACTGGATGATCCTGATGTAGGATGCCCAACTTTCATCCAGCTGTCATGGTTTCTTCTGTCCCTGATGGCTGGGGTCTAGCAACAGCAACACGAGCGTGAAACACTTGTATTGAGGAGGCTCATATATCTTCTGCCTCTGTGGTGTTTAAATGGTTGCCAGGCAAAAAAAGAAAGGCGTGTTTGGAGAGGAAGGGAGATAGAGACAATCTGGTCCCCAGTCCACTCTCCATGTGAATAGGGTGACACAGAACCAGCAATAGCAGTAATGGGAAGGTCATTCATTTTTAACTGTGTTACAGCAGTTTCCTGTTTGCTCATTATTCTGAACGTAAGCTTGCTAGCTGCAGGCTTCTGTATCTGCTTGGGCACTAGGAATGCATGCGGAAAGAAAATGTATATTAGGAGCAGAGCTGGAGAGGTTTTTAGCAAGAATGGGCTAACCTAAAGAAGCTGACTTCCATGCACTGAATCTGTGTTTGAATCTTTTCATTATTAGTCCTAATAGGGTCATCCCTGTTTGGGATGACGACAGTTGTCACCTTAGTAACTCCTTCCAATTTACATTACTGCTGTGAGCAATTTTCTGTTGTGCTGAGGAATAAATCTCCTTATGCATCGGGTGCACTGGAAATTCAGTAAAAAACACGTTCCTTCTAACTATTGTGCTTCTCAAACCTGTAACTACATGGGAGGAATATGGAAAGTACAACTTAGGGCTTCTGAGATTTCTGGCAAAACTACCAGCAGTGTATTACTGCATTGGACTGAATATCTCTCAAACTGCTACTGCTGTAGATGCTTTTCATCAGGGAAAGTGTCTTTTTTCTGAAGAGTCCAACATAAAGAAAAAAAATGTATGCAAATGTGAAATGAGTGGTGTGATGGAAATCTATTCAAAGGACATTTGCATCTCGATCTCCTGCTTCTTTGGACTAGTTGGATTTCTGAGATGGGCCAAACAGGGTGCCTGAAGAATACTTTGCTCTAGAAGCCACCTGCTTTCCTTCTTGTCACTGCTTCTTTATGTTAGCCAAGGACACTTTGTCCAGCTTTTACACATGAATTCTCAGATTTGGGTTAAGTCTAATGGTTCTTCATCCCTTTGTAATTAAACTATTTTTATGCACTGCGTCATGTTGTAGGCTGTGACAGAAGGCTGTAACCAGCAAGGATGTGGTGGGTTTTCCCTTGGGGAAACCCTTTTAACATGAAATGCTTGTAAGACAACCAGCTCTGTGTCACAGCCTCTCCTGTTCTCCAGGGACATGATGGTTGAGCAAGCCAATGAACTTCACCTGAAATGTTGAGTTTTGTTGGAGAAGAGATATTCCATTAGTGCAATAAAATGCAGGAATCACCAGTGCCAGAGAAATTAGAGAGGAGGGCAGCAACAGAGATTAGTTTAGTTTCATGTACCTCAGATCTGACACATTTATGTAGCACAGCTAAATGGTCTGGATATAGATGCCAAGATGGAAAAAAGTCCACATCCACTGCTTGATGGTGAAATGTGAAAATTTCTAGGGCATTGCTTCTCACTGTTGCCTAGGCCACATGGAAATCGTCAGAACAACTACAGCCCTTTAACCAACAGTCTCTGAAGGAAGGTCTGCATATGTTTTTTCCAAATCAATATGGTCTAAAAGAAGACCAAGAATCTGCTATGGTGCATGCAAATAAAGAGGTGCTTATGTCAATGTCTGTATGCTTCTAGCCATGCAAGTGCCCGGCTGATGCAGATCTAGGATTTCTAAGTTGAGCTTTCTGAACAATGGCAATTTCATTTCACAATGTGTTTCTGCTCTATGCTGGAATAGATCCAAAAACTTCAAAGCAGGATCACAAAATGAAATCGTGTTAAAGTATCCATTTTCAAATTGGAAAGATTAATTGTTTTATTTGGCACGTCCCTTTGGAAGTGACAAAATTGTGCCATGAACTACAGAAACCTTTCCACTGATACTGATAGATCCCTGTGAAATATTTCAGCCTTGATGAAACAGCATAATTCTGTGCAAAAAACCCCCAACACCCAAAACATTTTGTCAAGTTTTGACAAGATTTAGTCTTGCTTCAGAAAAGTCTCGGAGTAAATGGATTAATTCAAGCTGTTTGCTTCTTTCTTAAGATGACTATTTTGTCATAAAGATATGTTTTTTCAAATGTACCACAGCTTCCAGCCTTCTGATGCAAGCATGCTAGCACTGCCTGCTAGGTGATACACAAAATGACAGGCCCAGAACCAAATGTCTCATTCAAACACTAGCATGAACAAAATTGTCAGTTAGGCTTACAAGTGATAGGTAGAAAAGCTAAAGGTCTCCCTAGGTGCCCTTATCTTTTGTCTCTTTCTCACTTGCCAAGGAATGCTAGCAAAGGCTGTTTCACGTTCCTCAGACTGCAGACCTGTGTATGAAAGAACAAATTGACAAAACTGTGCTTAGTTCAAAGACATGCTAGAAAGAGATACGTAGCTCTTAGGTACAGGTGCTTATGCCAGTCAGCCTCTGGCCCATCAGTTTGGCACATGACGAGTTGGAAGCAGGCTCCCTTTTGAAGATGAAGAGCACACAGGAAAAATAATTACCTGAGGTGTTGTTAGTCCCTCCCATTGCAGAGAATTTTTCTCTTCTATGCTTACGAGATTTGCATCAAATTTTGAATGTTGGCGTAATTTGGAAATGCGGATTTGAGAGCCATTTTGTCAACTTTGATCTGCAGTAAGTAAAGTCTGTATTTAGTATTGATCAAGCAGAAGATGTTTTTAGGACTTTCAAAATCAACAAGACTAGTATGTTACCTGACATAAGATTGCAGGTATTTGCTTTAATGAAAGACCAACAAGCCTACTCCCATCCCACATGCCTGTGAGGTTCCCTGGGTGAGGCAGCTGTTGTCTACCTTTGTCATGAGCTCCCAGAAGATGGCATTTAACTCTTCACCAAGTGTGGGCAGCAGCAAGAATTAGGTGAAATAGATCCTGAGACTGAGAAACACCACATGAGAATTACAGTAGCTGAAGGAGGAAACAAGTCCCCTTCCTACCGCTGGGCACTGCCTGTGCATGAAGTGAGGAAGGCTTGGGGATGAAGGCACATCATCCTTTCCCTCCTAGCTATTAGGCTGTTACATCCAAGCTCTTCCCCACTCGTGCCAGTGTGACTGTCATGTAGGCCAGTTACTTTTCTCATCCCCACTGACTAGAATCTGCTGCTGTCAGCAGGAGGGCTTGGAGGGATGCCTGGGAACATTATTTGCAGGTCCTTGAGGAATATGGCCTGTTTCCATTTTAAGACACCATTTATTTATGATGGAAAGATTTCAGCTTTTAAAGAATAATTATTATCATGAAGTGAGTTGTCATCTTTGCAAATTACAGAGGCAGACTGGGTCTCACTGTTAAGGTTTCTCACTTCATGGGACCCTCCCAAAACTGCGTAAGACATTCACTGGGGTGAAAGCAATATCAAGTGCGATGTTGCAGGGGAGACCTTGCTAGCAGAGGTGGATTCTGAGGAACAGAGGCAAATAATTTTTTAGGTGCAATTTTATTAGCCCTCCACCTGCAGGTAGAAGAATTTGTGGTAGTCTGAAGTGAATGAAGCATCTGCACACTGTTTCTCTTTAGATCTGCATGAACAGAGCTACTCTTAACTTGCAGAGTTTCTAGCCATAGGTCTTAACATAGTCTGAACAAACAGGCAGAGGACAGATAAACTGAAGCATGTGTTAGCGGTGTGGATGTAATAATATTTTTGTTATTCACTTACAGATGTTTCTGTTACAGTCTTTCTCCTACACAAAATATATGTGAGTGGATGTTTCTCGTTCCTTCTTGAGGATTTGGCTTTCTTTCTGGAGCATGCACGTGAGGATGCAGCAAGTGCTTGGTGATGTTTTTGGGGGATCAGATACATTGGCATGTGCAGTCTGTTGCATGTTACAGTCAAAAGTCTGTTGCTGCAAACATTCCTTGTATGGTCCAACTGGTTAGAGCTTGTCAGCTGAAAAATAAACTGCTGCTTTAGTGATGTTGTAGTGCCTTATTTCACGCTGCTGGTTTGAAAGTACCAAGTGACACGTGCATGAAAAATACTAGTTTCTGCATTGATCAGCTCATTTAAAAGAAATAAAAAGTCATCTGCAAACTCCAGCAAGCTGATTTACTGTTAATAAAAGAAAACGAGCTAAAACCTGGAAGCCCTGTGTGTGAAACTAAATTATTTCGGCGTGCTTTAATAAACGCTCCTCAGAGCGAATTCCCGATACGGCTGTGTGGCACTGACGAACCCACACGCTGGGTCTCCGGTGTCCTTTGGCGGATCCTTGCGCACAGTGTCCGTGTTGCATCACCGGCTGCCCACCACCGCCGCACTGCCCGGCCGCAGGCCCTGC
>NW_010431380.1:0-492 GCF_000710305.1 Buceros rhinoceros silvestris
CTGCCGTGCCCGTGGACTGAGCGGGGCGGGGCCAGCTGCAGTGGGCGCAGCACCGGGGCACTGATTAAAGGAGAAAAACCACTCCTGCAGCCCCCACTGTTCTTTGACTTCATGGCAACTTTATGGACGCTGGAAGGAATCTACACTTTTACACAATGAAAGGGCTCTGGTAGCAGGGATCGTGCCTCCAGCCCCACCAGCAGACCCCAGCACCCACCACTGCTCCAGCACTGGTCTCAGTGTTCAGCTGCACTCACGGAGGAGGAAAAACCAGCACAGACACGGGTGTGACAAATGGCTTTAAAAGGACACAACGAAACACAGTTCTAATAAGCCGCTTCCTCCATCCATCACAAATTCCTCCATCCATCACAACGTCAGAGTTAAAACCGAGCTCCCTCGGGTTTCCTTCTCCCCAGGGACCCCAGCTCTGTCCTGCCTGGGGGATGCAGCCGCCACCGTATCCAACAATGGGACCGTGGCTCCACTGCT
>NW_010431380.1:634-4612 GCF_000710305.1 Buceros rhinoceros silvestris
CACCACCATTCCAGGCTGGCCAGGGCCCCTCTCTGCCACCTTCAGACTCACTGTCACGCCGCCTCACCTGCTCTCTTAGACTCCCGGTCAGGAAAATGCGGTGTGCTCTGTTTGGGGGCCACTCCCAGGTCCCAGCCACTGGCAGGGGCCGTGGCAGTAGGAGCTCAGCCCGGCTGTGCATAACAGTTCAGGCGCTTTGTTTTATTTTTAAAGCCACGTTTCCACACCACTGTTCAAAGCAGGAGGACAGGAGCAAGCGGCTGGGGCCCCGCCAAGGCCTGAGGGAGTGGAAGCACCATCGACACGACACGAGTGTGTCCAGAGAACACAGAAGTACATTCAGCAATAAAAGCAGACAAGGCAAGCATCTGGCAGGGGAAGGACCACGGCGGCATCCCGCCAGCAAACCTGCGCCGGGCAAGACACAGAGCGCTCGAGGGGATGGAGCGCCCGGGAAGCAGCTAACGAGGGAGTTTGGCTGCTGGTTTGGGAACGCTCCCAGCAACCAGGGAAAATCATTCACAACAGGGAAGCTGCTCTTGGGCTGGCAGGAGGAGGCAGGGAAGCTGCTCGATGCCTATTTACAGGTAAACGCCACAGCTCCAGACTGAGCCTGGGCATCAGCTGGAACCAAGGGTCAGCCTCTGCTGCTGGCAGGGCTGCGAGGGGTGGTCCTGGCTAGGAGAAACCTTCCAGACCAAAGGGCATCATCTACATGGCCACTGCTGAAGGGGACAGACTGGACACCTCTTGATCTGGAAATTAATGTAACAGGCAAACAAGAAACCGGGTCCCTCTACAAAAATGTTGGCTTTGACCCATGTTCATTGAGTTTCAGTTTCTCACCACCTCTGTTCTGGCCCACCAGAACAGCTTCAGGACAGAGCTTTCTTGGTGGGCCTGTGGCAAGCGGCTCTGGTGGGACAGCGGCTCACATGGGGGGAGGAGGAGGAGCAGCAGGAGGACAACCGCCTGCCACCTCCTTCTCCCAGCCATATTCTCGGAGGCTGCTGACCTGACCATTGCTGCCCGGAAAGCTGCCCCACAAGCAGGAGATACAGCTCTCCCCAGCACGGCTGCATCTGCCAGTGCAGCTTCCCAGGACAGGGTCATGCTGATGCCAGGGAAGGGATGAAGAGATGTCCTGCAGAGCTCAGTGTGACGGTCCCCCAACTGCTGTCCTCCTGCCCTAGCAGGAGCAGTGTTTCCTGTAACAACGCTGCTTGCTACACACTGACAGACGCGCTGGAGCTTACTGAGTGAGGAAAACGTAATGTGAAGGAAGGAGCTCCTCATGGCAAGGGGGAACAACCCAAACTCCAGCATTCTGCCACTGCATCCCAGCACAGGGAGTCAGCCCCTTGTGTCCCAGCTCCAACGTCTGTCCAAGGGGACCCTTGCCAAGGCGCATTCCCCGTCCCCACTGCCCCTTCTCAGCCTGCCGGCGCTCACCCAGCCCTGCAAATGGTGCTGGTCATGGCGAGGGGACACACGGGCATCCTTCACAGCCCGTACAGGGAGGAGCGGCGGAAGGACTGGGAACAGTTCAACACAAACGTGAGGGTCAGGTCTTCTCTCCATCGGTGTCTCCTTCTCTTCTAATTTCTTGAGCCACTGATGTCAGCGTGCTCTGAAATGATCGTCCGGTAAGATAGCTGCTCTCCAGGGCACTGGAACGGGAAAAGTCTCAGCTGTGACATGTCTGTTTCACAAGCACAGGAGATCTCCTGGGTCTAGCAGGGCTGAGGTGGTTATGGAGCCTGGAAAAAGAGAACAAGCAGGCTCTGTGCATCGGTGTCAACTCATCAGCCACCTCAAAAGCGCAAGCAGAGCCAGGCCTGCTCGTGGCACCACTGTTTACTCTGAGTGAGGGGGGCTCAGGATGAGCAGCGCAGGCTGGTTTACCCTACCCGGCCACACTTCCCCCAGCGGAGAGCATCAGCTTCCCTTCTGCAAGGGTCTCCTGCAGGAAGGACATTTCTCCACATCCTGAGATTCCTACTGCCTCCTCCGACCCCCACCACCCCAAAACCGCTGAACTGGTGTTACGTGGGGGCTTTTGGTTTATTATTGGATGTATGGTCACAAGCACGCACCTCAGCTCTCATCACCCGGGATCCTGCTCTGTGGCGATGAAGGGCTGTATGTAAGAAAGTAGAAGAAAACAGAAAAGATAAAATGAACGCAGGAAGCAAGTTCAGCCTCAGCCCCTCAGTGTAACGAGAGGGCTGGGTAACAGGCCGGTCAGGGAGGTAGTATTTGACACAAGTGAACTCGCTGTCAGCACTAACAGACAACATTCATCACTTACACCCAAACCCGCTCACGCTTTTGGCAGCGGCTGGCGGTCTTTAAAGCGGGAAGCTGGAGTTTATCTGAGCAGAGTTTATTACAAATTAAATCTGCTGCCACAAAGCTTGTGCTTCAACGCCCTGCCCGGCCTGACAGCCTGAGCTACTGCTCCACCACCCTGGCCCTCCCTGTGAGGAGCTCTGCACACACGTTGTGTGCAGGACCATCCGCTGAGGTCTGGCAGCTCTCATCAGCTGCTGCGATCCAACCATCCCTCCTCCTCCTCCTCCTTGTCTCTCCCATGATCTTATCTCTGCTCTTCGCAAAGACTGAGAAGTACAACATGCACTATGCTGGCTTAGATCCAGACACAATAAAAGGAACCCGTAGATGTGTTTATTGCTGAGCAGATTCACATTTAACTTATCGAGCCAGTATCTGGTTCCCATTTTACGCTTTGGGCTCCTTGTTTAGTTTCAGTGTTTCAGCTGAGACCCATCTTCAGCCCACGAGCATGAGGCAGGAAAGGTCGGGGCTGGCACTTCTCGAGGAGAGTGGCTCTGCCTCGGAGGAGCACCCTGTGCTGCTCTCATTTACATGCCACCTTCCCCGGCCCAGGCTTACTTGCTTGTTCCTCGGGAAGCTGTCTCAAAGAACTTGGTCCTCGAGGCCACCCTGCAAAGAGAACCCAAGTGGTTACTCTGGGGATCTAATGGGGCGATTTGGTCTTAGAGTTCACCTGTGCCAGGGCAAAGAGCAGCAGCATTAGCAGACACTGAAGGTAATCACCCTCTAACGGTGTCTTTGTGCTCCTCATGCTGCCAGCACGTTCCCCTCAGCCTGTGCACCACCCTGGCCGGGCAGCCCCAGACCGCTGTCTGCCAGACTGCTCGTTTCCATGCTCCGGCTTATGAGGAGCATATAAACCCACATGCTGGTTTATAAACCTGCACCCATCCCGTTCTGTGGCCTCGCTTTCAGGATTTAGCTCCCACTGTCCTCACAGAAAGAGGAGTTCTAGCGAGGGATTCAGGAGAGCGAAGGCAAGGCCTGTTCCTGCCCTGCGGGAGGGGAGCTGAAGCTCCCGGCACCTTTGCTGGACTGAGGAGTGAACACGCAGGGCTGGGATCAGCGGCACAGCCTGCTCAGGAGCTCTCCCGCGGCAGGCCATCCCCCAGGACTGCCGACAGAGACCAGGCTCTGTCGCTCACGGCCTCCACAGCGAGAGGCACTCAGCTCACGACACGTGGCCTAGCAGCTCCTGTCACTACGGGCAGGGTGAGGCCCCCGCACACCCTGCGGCTGCGGCGCGGGGGCAGAGTGCCGGGTGAGGGGCTTTGGCGCTGACCTGGGGTGCTACCCCGTGGGGAGGGGGACGGAACACGCATCTGTGCTGGACGTGCAGCAGCACCCAGTTACAGCCTCCCCACCAATGGTCCTGGCTGCTGGGCTCAGAGCCCTGTGCGTTTAGTCACCTTTTCTCTTTTTTTTTAATTTTGAAGCCAGCAAGGTTTCTTCTGTCTACTCAAAACCTTAAAGGGATCTGGAGGAGAAGCTGAACACCATCCAGTTTCCTTAGGAGAGATCAAGGCTGGATCCTGTCCCTCCCAGGGAAGCTCTCAGGTGGAGGCTTCCTCAGTGCCAGGCAGGGAGGGGCTCTCCAGCTCCACTGACGCGGGAAGAGCG
>NW_010431380.1:4706-7106 GCF_000710305.1 Buceros rhinoceros silvestris
GGAGAAGGTGATGGGGCAAAGCTCAGTCCCAGGGCTGCACTGCAGAGGGCTCAGAGCTCTGTTTCTCCCACATGTGTTTACCTGTGCTGTGGCCATGCTCCCCCCGAGGCCGTGCCCACTGCACACCTTTCCAGCCCCATGTTCAGACCCACGCTGGCAGCGGGACCTGGCTGCTGACTTACACGGATGAAGGCACCTCCTCTGCTGTTCCTGCTATCAGGTCCGGCCTCTGCTCCAGCCTCAGAGGGACAGGAGTCCTGCACGGGGGGTCTGGAGGTCTCACAGGGGGACGTGTTATCACAGGCTTATCACCATGGGGTCGTGGCTTAGGGACACCGTCGTTCTCACCTGCGAGGTTGAAGATTACAAACGCTGAGTACAAAGCTTTGGTGGCAGGGTAGAGGTGTTATGATCAGGCACTAAATGAGTTACCGGGCTCAGTTCTGTCTGTCTGCCCCCATATCCTCTCTCTGACTGCAGCCAACAGCCAGAATATTGCCTGGGAAGGACATGTTCTCCTGAACGACACCTGGGTGGTGCCACTTTTCAACAGCGAGAGGATTAGCACAAACTGCCATCCCTGCAGCTGCTTCCCCCAGCTTTCCTCTGGGATGGTGGCAGTACCTGTCCTCTCCCCCAGCTTTCTGCTCTGCCTCAGCTGCTTTTCTTCCCCAAGATCCAGCCAACCTCATTATTCACTTATCCCTGGAAGACTTTCAAGGGTTAAGAGAATAAGGAGAAAGTGTCAGACTTTACCCGACACCCCAGTGACTCCACACCTTCCCGCAGTCCTCATGATCTTCTCCTCTGTCCATCTGTACGGCTCAAAACTGTCTTAAGGGCTGGGTTCTTGCCCTTCCGATCCAGACACTTCCACTGCTAGAGACTCCTGTTTCTGATTAGAACAAAGTCAAAGACATTCTTACCATTCTTTGGTAAGATAATTAATTGCTGCAAGTACTTAACCAAGGCTTTGTCGACCCCTCAGTTACTGAACCTGCTTACACACCCTGGGGTGCTGGCTCAAACACCACTCCTTAACCAGCTCTCCTCCTGACCTGCAGCTAGAGATTCCAATCAGAACTGCCCTCAACACACCGTTCCAGCACTGGTTGGCCAGTGTCACTGATGTGACACGACTTCATTACTGCTTCGGTTTTTCTATACACACGCAGTCCGAGGCAGCCAGCCTGATGAGCTGTGGCTGCGGGACATGCCCTCAGCACACCGCCTGTGAGAACACAGAACCGCTACACTCGGAAGCACGAAATGCAGCTGGTGGAGAAGCCGAACCGAGAAGACATCTCCCTCCTCCGAAAGCAGATTTCCACCTACCACCTGCACAGTAAATTTAAATCAAGGCAGTGGTGGCAGTCAGAGGAGCGGGGTGTCTGTGCTACCCAGCCGGGCCTGCCTGCCGTCTCCCCACCGCGCACCGGAGCCGTTTGCCAAGAACGCAGCCTGGTTTTTATTTCCTACTCACGGGACTGCGGAGCGGCCAGGGTATGACAGCGCCTGAAAGCGCCGGGAAGAGCATGGGGAGAGCTGGCAGACCGCAGAGAGCAGTATGGCTTTCATTACAGCCATCGTCCTGAGAGTATTGTAAACCTCAGCACCCACGTCCCGCTGGCACAGCAGAGCGCAGGGCGCTGCAGCAGCTACCCGGGGCTATGGGGAGCAATGGGTACAGCATCTGCAGACACACAGACACGCAAATGCCCACCAGCCTCTGCCTCAAACTAGTCCTTTCTACCTGTAATAAATTCCTGCATAAGGCTTATGAGAATGCAAATAATAATCATTATTTATATTAACCCCAACGGCTGAACTGCTGAAAGTCTGGGTAAGCCAGAAGCTGCATCACAGGGGCCCTGACAGATAAAACCATCAGAAATCCAAATGCAAAAGTGTCTTTTGCCTTTTTCCTCATCTCTGCTGAGGAGAGCGCTGACAATTCAGAGTGCCTCGGTAACTGGGTACAAATTGCTTTGGTTTAATGGTCTTTACATCGCTGCTCAAGCCTGGGTTTTATGAGCCTGCTGAGCCAGGCTGAGCTCGGCACCAGCAGAGCGTCAGCCACTGCGCAGAAAGGCTGCTTCTTCCGATGCTGGTGGCACCTGCCTGGATCAGCAGGGGAGAGGCAGCACTGGCACCTGCACTGGCATTGGCACCAAGCCCTGCAGCCTGCTCCAAAACCTCACAGCAGCTGTGCCCCCAGTAAGTACCAGACTGAAGGTACCCACCATCTGAAATAAAATGGGACCACTCCAGAGGCAGAGGCCTGACCAAAGCCTCAGACTGTGGGCCCATACCCATGTCTCAAGCTGTTCTGGTCTCCCACCCCTCTTGTTGGGCTACATCAGAGGACACGAGGCAAGAAACCCACCACTGGCCCCCGCC
>NW_010431381.1:0-276 GCF_000710305.1 Buceros rhinoceros silvestris
GGGATCAGCTCGGCAGGGCGGTAGCGGTCTGTGGAGCTCACCCAGCAGGGACCTTCAGGGTGCCATCTTCATCACCGCCGTCCGCCGGGCCCTTACGGATTGTCCGGCTTTTGTTTAAGAACCAGGCCTTGGATCTCCATGTAAGGGGAAACACTCACCCTGCTTGGCTGCCGCTGGAGACCATGTTCTTGAAATGACTCTCTAGTGACCGAGGGCAGCCACTATTTATAACGTTTGGATTTTTGGTGTTGATACACGTTTAGCAACAACAGGCTG
>NW_010431381.1:522-2199 GCF_000710305.1 Buceros rhinoceros silvestris
TGGTGTTGATACACGTTTAGCAAAAACAGGCTGTTGAGGAATGCGGGTGCTGTTTGATACTGGTAGTCCCGGGGGTCTTCTCTCTTGAGGGTCCTGGCACCTCCTGCGACACCTTTTTGAAGGCATCAGCTGGGGGTCCCGTGCGAAGGTCACAGGCGTCTCCCTCATTCCGGCGTACTCAGATGCGCAGAGTCTGGCGCGTGACGCCTGTGGATGGTGGGACTGGTGAGGCCGAGGGCTCGCGGGTGGCATCATGAGTGCCAGCGCAGTGCAGAGGCGAGGCGGTGACTGCGGTGGCGAGGTTCGCGGCTGTGCGGAGGTGACCGGGGCACTGAGCGCCGGGCTGTAGCGGGGGGTTGTGGGGGGGACATGGGGTTGTGGCGTGAGTGCCAGCGCAGTGCAGAGGCGAGGCGGTGACTGCGGTGGCGAGGTTCGCGGCTGTGCGGAGGTGACCGGGGCACTGAGCGCCGGTCTGTAGCGGTGGTTTGTGGTGGACACTTGGCTTTGTGACGGTGGTCTGGCTCGGGATGGCTGGGCAGAGCCATAGGTGCGTTGGGAGGGGTGGGCGTGGAGGATGCTTTGGCCTTTTCCCTGGTTTCCGCTGGCGTTTGCGCACCAGGTTTCGTCCTTCGCTATCAAGAAGAGGGGCAAGAATAGCTCTGTGAATTTGCTTCTTCCCCCATCTAGATCTAGACGGGTTCTGTGTGGAAGTAGCCTGCTGGCCTCCCAGCTGGGATCTTCTCACTGGTACCAGCACGGCTCCAGCAGGACTCACCTCTGCCACTTCCCTGGCTGCCAACACAGGCTGCCTTCTCTCCCGGCGAGTTTCGCCTCTGGTGGCACCTCACCCAAGTCTCTGCGTCTGCCTGGAACATCCGCGTCTGTGTGTCCTCTCCCCGCTCTTGCTAGCGAGGCTGGGGCTCCTCGTCGGTTGTGCTGTTCCCTGAACACCTCGTGTAGGACCCTCCCCTTTCCTCCACCACCATCTCCTCTAGTTCTGCGCTTGCTGCCGCGTTTGCTCTGTAGTTCATTCCTCATCTCCACAGCGTTTTGATGAGCACACAGCTTGGGATGGTCAGTCTTCCACTACTTAAAAAGGAGTTTTAAGGTTATAGCTTCATTTAATCTCTTCAGGTCCCGTATCCTGCCAGATACAAGAGTGTGCCATCGCAGCTGTTACCTGGAGTTTATTTCTTGCGGCTCTTGGATTTTATTGCCATCCACGGTCTGAATTCATTCCCTGAAAACCATGTCATGTAGCAGACATTGCTGGGGTTTCTTGGAGTCCAATTCTGCTCAAATTGCAGGGGAAAATCTCCTCTTCAAATGACATGCTTTTAATTTTAGCTGTGATAATGTTATTTGATTGGGCTTTTGCGGGTGGATTTGGTTTTTGTTCCTGCCCCCCGAGAAACGGGGAGAGGTGACTAGAAGTAGGATGTTGTGGGAGGTTTTCTTGCTCTGTGAACCCCAGAACGAACAGGGTGATCTCATGGTGCTTCCTAAAGGCCGGCGGCTTCTGGATCCACTCGATCCTTCTGGAAGCACATTCCTCTGCTGAGGTCACTTCGCCCTGTGCTCCTGCGCACCTGATCCTGCCTTTGTTCTTTCCCGTATCGCCGGCTCAGAAGCGTCTTCTTCCCCGCATGTCCCAGTCAAACTGGGCACCAGGGAAAG
>NW_010431381.1:2397-2711 GCF_000710305.1 Buceros rhinoceros silvestris
AATGACACATCTCCAGGGCAATTCCTCGTCCTGGTCCTGCTCGAGCTCTCGGCAGTTCATTACGCCTCTGGTTAGCAGTTCTTCTCTTAAAAAGGTTCAATTCCTTTCAGTCATTTATTTTTACTACTCTTTTACTCCTCTTTCATCAGGGTCTTGCACGTTGTTTCTGTGGGAAGAGAGATTTTTTTTTTTTTCCCAAAGGCTTACTCCTTTGCTTTGGCTTTTTTTTTTTTTTTTTTTGTAAGCTATTTTCTGACATATTCAAAAGGACTTCAAAAGAGGGGTTATCAGTTAAGAACAAAAGATTATGTTCA
>NW_010431381.1:2750-6004 GCF_000710305.1 Buceros rhinoceros silvestris
CCAAAGGCTTCTTCCTTTGCTTTGTCTTTTTTTTTTTTTTTTTTGTTCTCTCTGCTCTATTTCCAGCACTATTATGGATAAATACGGCTTCAGTCACCCCGTTTGTGTTGATCTGCCTCGTTATCAATGAATTTCTACTGCCCAGTGGCACATCTCAGGCTGTCCTGGTGACACCCCCCTCTGGGTGTCCAGTGTTGCCTTAATTGCTGTTGATCCAAACCAAGTTATTACTCTTCCCATGGGCCATTCCGTTCCTCCCTCTCCTCCGTCCTCCAGACCCTCCCGCAGTCCTCGCTGCTGCAGCCCTTCAGAGGAGGGTACCTTTATCTCCCCACTTTTCTCGTTCTTTCTTTCTTTCCCTTTTTCCCTCCCCACCCAGCCCAGAGAGGCCCGTGGTGGAGCTCTCGGCCAAGCTCTCCTCCAAGCTCCGGCCACTCACAGTCCTCGCTGTGGCAGCTGGCACGGTCGCCCTTGTCTGTGTCACCTTCGCATGAGAAGCTGCTGAGAGGTTCCTTTTTGTGTCCTGTTGTTCTGACCTTTCTCGTCTGCTTCTGTGTCCTTTTTCTGTTCCCCCTCATCTCCCTTCCAGACCGATCCTCTTGCCTTTGATATCAAGGTGCGCCTGTGAAGGTCTCTGTCCCTGTCCGGAGTCGCAGTCGCAGGTATGATATTCCACTGTCATTTCCCATCACCTGCCACTCCCCACAGTGATCCTGTGTTTCATCCTCCGTGCCGTGCTTAGGGAGCTCCTCCCGATGATGCAAGTCCTTACCCATAGTTATTTTCTGCCAATACGCATTTTTTCACGGCTCCTGCTGCTCTCTGCAGTTTGATATTAGTTACACATCACACCTGCGACGACATACGACTTGTGTGACTCCTTTCCTTGCCCCCAGCCCCTTTCCTGCCTGCTTATCCACCTCTCAAACCCGGTCAGAGAACTCTGTGGTAAGCGCAGAACCTGTTCAGTGTGAAACAGCACTTGGTGCAGTGGAAGGAGGGTCCCAGGCCACGCCGTCGGGCAAAGCCGTGTTTAATATCGTGACAGTTAACGTGTTGCCGCTGTTAATGCAGACGGACAGACAGCTCTGATCCCCCAAAGCTGTGTGGGGGCTGTTCAGAGGGTTCGTCAGTGGGTTGGAAAAGGGGGTGAGCAGTGAATTTCATAAGGAAGTTTTGTACCACCCCGTTGCTGGGTGTAAGTGAGGGGCAGGCACGGATGTCACTGTGCGGCCGTGGCCGCCCAGAAGGCTGGTGGCTGTTCACCGGGGGCTGGAGCAGGACGGGGAGTGACATGGACTCAATTCCAAACCTGTGGTGTAATCCTCAAGAATGTTTTCTGGTTTTGATCACCTGGAGAACTAGTAAGCCTGAAGAGAGGTAACTCAGAGCACGGCTGTAGCAGGAGCCCCGTGGAGCTTCGTCAGCAGGAGAATGGGGTAGATTGGTGTTGGTACAGTCTAAGGACGGAGACTGGTTAGGGACATTGTGTCGTCTCTGTCGCTGGAGGCTTCTAGGCTCTGGCTGAAGAAGGAAATAACGAAGATGATGGAGATGCTGGTGATCCTCTGAGATGAGGAAGGACTGTGTGACCTCAGGGACTCGTATTTCAGTATATTATGAACATACTTGTTTTCTTAGAATGGGAAGAACTACAGATCTTCTCCCCAGATGGAATGGTGATCAGTGGGTAAAAGTGTCTGGTTGTTCCAGCCAGTCATCAGTTTGTAGAGACCATGGTTAGAAGTAGCAAGGTGAGGGGAATATCGGGTCTGAAAAAAGTAAAACTCTGCTAATGAAAAGTATCCCACTAATTTTTATATTTCCCTGGCCATAAATGGTCTTGTGAGAGCATAGATCAGCCACTGGTGGAGGGGCTGGAGAAGAGCCTCGTGAGCTGTGGGGTTTGGGGAGTTTGCTCCCTTGCCCTAGCACTGGTCAGGGCACAGCTCCTGAGGCGGAGTCCCTGGTCCGTGCGTACATGCTCCCAGCCCTGTCAGACACAGGGACGGTTGGGACGAGCGTGGGGCGGCCCAGAGAGATGGAGGAACCTTCTGCAGGGACCTTCCCAGGCAAGACCTGGGATTGGGAAGGTGCTCGTGGACAACTGGTCGAGTGAAAACATTGCCCAGCATTTGACCAGCAGAAATGGAGGGTTGGTCCTGTCCTGGCCCTGCACCAACTGCAGGCCAACACATATAGAAAAGGTCACACGTAACTGAGAGAAGAAAATTGTAGTCGTTCTGGCCAGGCTTTGACAGAGATCGGTGTGGTTTTGTACAACACGGGCATGTTGAATGAAGTTGAGTTGCTCATGGAGAAAACCTGGGTTTGCTTTGAGCATGGGGGTGCAGATGTGAGGGGTCGGTGCCGTGTTTGAGCTGCTCCTTGGTCTTCTTCACGAGAAATACTGCAGGAATATGAGCATGGTCGCAGTGGATCATTTAGCCCAGCGTTCCCAGTTCAGCAGACCGCATGGAGGGACAGGAACAAGGCAAAAACCTCATGGTGCTTCATCCCAGGACTCTGCATTTTGTAGCTCTGGAGTGTTCTGACCCAAAGCTGCCCTGGATGTCCAGTACCTCCATATGGATTGTATCGATGTCACTTTGTCTGCTGGTGTCGTCCTGGCCCCATCTAAACTTTAGGCTTCCACAGCAGTTTGTGTCAGGAGTTTTTGCAGTTTCTGGTACAGAAGCAGCGCCTGATCCTGCCCAGGGCTGGTGACGTCTGGTCATGGGGAGGCAGGGAGCCCTTCATCTGCCTCTTCCCTCCCCATGCGAGTCATGATTTTGCAGAGCTGTTACCTCTCCCCTCCCCAAACCACCCTTTTAACAGAGCCAAGAGGTGCATCCTGGTAGTTCTCCACACAAACCCTGTTCCATACGTCATATCGCAGCAGTAGATGTGATCAGACCTGCTCAAATGAGCAAGCTGATGGGGCCCAGACACGACGTGTAGCATTTGGTAGAGTTGGTTCCAAAGACATTTCGAGGTTTTTTCTTGGTTTATTTAAGGTTTGGTGTCGGCTCATTCCGGGCTGTGAATGAACGTGCATGAATCGGAAAGGTGGTCGCTGAACTTTGTCTCAAGTTACAATTCTCAGTTCTGCAAATGTGATGTTTTCCAGGTTAAAGAGTTTTGGACTGTTGTGAGCATCATTTAAAAATGGGTGGAACCTGGAACACTCAAACCTGGATTCTTCAGGAAATGGAGGGAGGTGAATGCAGGAGAGGAGAGGAGAGGAGAGGAGA
>NW_010431381.1:6318-7177 GCF_000710305.1 Buceros rhinoceros silvestris
GGAGAGGAGGAGCCGAGTTGTCCACAGCTGCTTTTTTTGTCTTTCTAAGAGTCCATTTTGAAAGGGACCTGCTGCCATCAGTCAGCATCCACCTGGTCTCCATTTCTCGACTGCTCCAGATACTCCTAGTGGCCCAGGCAGCCTCTGGCATCTCCTCTTGCTTCTGGTCACCCCTTACAGAACTCAGCTGCTGCTGTCGTGCCTCCACTCCGTGCGTTGTCTGGCCCAGGCAGCTTCTGGGTTTGGTTAAACAAACGCTGTTCTGTAGGTGGCCACTGTTGTTGTTGTTCTGAAGTTCGACAGTGTCTCTGGAGCCCAGGGCTGTCCCTGTGTGCCATCAGAGTCCTCCTCCATGGTATCGACATGGACAGAGCCTGGGTCTTCCCAAACAGAAGCTGCTGTGGGCGCAGGTCGATGCCGCATGGCATCACAGCGGCTCCCTGCTCCCTGCTCCGCCCCTGTCTGAGGCTCCTGTAGGTGTTTTTGCTTTTCTTTTCCTGACACTTTTGTCTACTTCTGCCTCTCAGTTGGTCCTCCAGGTTATTTTTCTCTAACCAAAATGTCCAGAGCCGAACCCTCCTTCTTCCTGCTTCAGCATTTTGGCTCCCATGATGCTGATGTCCCTAGAGACAAGATTCTGCAGTAGGAAAACACCACTCAGGGTTGTCTCTGCTGTCAGCAGGGAGAAGTTCACTTGGAGACAAGGAGGAGGAGGAGGAGGAGGACAGAGGCAGCCCCTGATGGGACGGGAGGCTCAGGCAGGGAAGACCTTAGAAAAGCCAAATGTGTGGCTTGGGGAACTGGGCAGCAGCAGGAGTGGTGTGCACGGGGCGGTGGGGTGCACTGGGCGGTGGGGTGC
>NW_010431382.1:0-1794 GCF_000710305.1 Buceros rhinoceros silvestris
AGCGGTTTTAGCGGTGTGGGGGTGCCACGGTCTGCTGGGGACACTGAGCCAGCTGCCTCCCTGCTGCAGGTCCGAGGAGGAGGAGGAGGAGAAGACGAAGGGCACAAGCACACGGGAGGCCTCTCCGCCCACCGCCGATGGACTCGAGCCGGTCAGTCCTTGAGTTTAGTTTTGTCCTTCCCCAGCAGCACAAAAAGTGTCCCTGCATGTCCCGCCGGCTCCTGGCAGACCCCGTGACCGTGACCGTGACCCTCACCCTGGCATGACAACAGCTCCCACCACCAGTCCTTGCCTTGTTCCTTGCCTTGAGTTGAATAAATGTGAAATGACCCCAAAAAGGCCGGGGCGGGCGCGTGGGTGCTGCACTTCCCCTTCGCCCCGGCGGCTCGGAGCAGCCCCAATGCCCACGGCTGGCTGCTGGAGGCTGGCACCCATGGCTGGCACCCATGGCTGGCACCCATGGGTGCCGGGTGGCTGTGGCATTGAGGAAGCAGCCGGAGCTGAAGCATCCATCCCTCTGCTGTCACCGTGAGTCCCGGGAGAAACCCACGGGGACACCGCCCGGCCCCGTGGCACCCGGCTTTCCAAGCACCCAGCGCTGGGAGTGGGGCCAGCACGGGCGGGACATCGGGCAGAATGTCCCAGCAACAGCGTCAGCCCCATGGGGCCCTTGGGACGGTGTCATCCCTTGGGCGTTATCACCATGTGGGTGTGTCACCCTGTGAGACATCGTCACCTCGAGAGATGTCATCGCTCTATGGGGTTCATCAGCCCCTGGGACATCATCACCCCATGGGGATGCCACCCCGTGGGGCACTGTCACCCCAAGAGACATCATCACTGTATGGGATTCATCACCCCATGAGGCACTGTCACCCCGCGAGACATCGTCACTCCATAGGGCATCATCACCCCGTGGGGCATCGTCACCTCGTGGGGATGGCACCCCATGGGACATCGTCACCCCAAGAGACATTATCACCGTAATGGGGCATTGTCACCCTGTGGGACATCATGAGCCCACACGCCATCATCACCCCACACGTCATCGTCACGCCTTGGGGCATCGTGACCCCCTGTGCCACCTACCTCGCACTCACTGCCAGCCTCTCTGCTCCTCCTGCCTGCTCGGGGACAGGAACCCGCTTCCTGTCACTGCCTGCTTGGGGACAGGAACCCTCTCTGCCTCCTGCCTGCTTGGGGACATGGGCATCTTCTGGCTCCTTGGGGACAAGAGCACTTTTGCCTGCCTGGGGACAAGATCCCCCAGTACCTACTTGGGGACAAGATCATTTCTGCCTGCTCGGGGACATCAGCATCTTCTGGCTTCTTGGGGACATGGCCTCCCTCTGCCTGTTGGGGACATGGCCACTTTCTCCTGCTTGGGGACAAGACTGCTGCCTGCCTGCTTGGGGACACCGTCCTCCTCTGCCTGCTTGGGGCCACAGCCACCTCCCGCCTGCCAGGGACAGTGTCCCTCGCGGCAGGACACACTGCAGGACCTCCCTGTGTCACCTCCCCGGCCAGCAGCCACGGCCATGCGGGGCTGGGGCCACCCCCAGGTGCCGGAGGCGGGGCCAGGCACCCTGGAATCACCTGGCCAAGCCCCTCCTGTGGCACCCAGCTGCTCTGCACCACCCTGCATGGGCACCCCATTCCTGGGGCACCACCGTCCCCATCTGCATCCCCTACTGTCCCCTGGGTGGGGGACACCACTAGGGTGATCTCCAGGGCCACTTGCCTGGCTCGGCTCAACACCATCACCCCAAACCCGGGGAGCCCTGGCACCGTGCT
>NW_010431383.1:0-940 GCF_000710305.1 Buceros rhinoceros silvestris
CTGCTGAGCGGCGCTCGGGCAGAGCTGGAGCCATCCACAGCAGCGACACGGAAAACGCTCACTGGGGACCCACATCCCTCGCAGGGGACCCACCTCCAGTGCGGTCCCACAGCGAGCACACACCACGTGCTTCCATCCCAACTGATGGGACAGGAGACAGGGACATCCCTCCAGGGTTAATGCTCTTGTCCCAGCGACACCCAGATCCCTGCACAGGCAGGAGAGACCCCGAGACCTGGGTGGGGAATGGTGCTGCTGCAGGGCGAGCAAAGGTGCCTTCTGAAAAACCCGGAGCAGACACACCTCCCCGAGCAACGCGAGCTGCGCTCTGGACACCAACACATCCACCTCTATCGGGGGAAACTCCAACCGCCAAAAGCACTGACAAGCTTGCGTGTGAGCTCTGGCAGTGCTTGACAGCGGGGGGAAAAGCCGTCTCAGCAGCTCCTCTTTATCCGCGCAAAAACCTTGGTTCTTTGGGGTTTGGAAAAATAAAAATATAATTAAGTCACATGCAGGGTCAGCTTAGGGCGACGAATAACCTCTACAGAGCTAAGTAGAAAAAAACTATAAAGAGATAAGCGTGCTTGGTTATTGGAAAGGCAAACACGGCCCTGCTCGGCCCCCGGGAGCCCAGCATCGCCGGCACTATCACGCCTGTAACATTTACAGATGTCGAGTGCTCGTGCTGAAAAGCTGAAGACAAAAGAAAGGCAGTTCCCGAGCAGCTGAAGGGAGAGCTGTGCCTTGGGAGGGCCCTTCCAGACACACTGGAGAGCGGCAGCCAGGAAACTCCCCGCAGCCGGAGCGAGGATGCTCCATCCCTCACCCTGTGCCCAAAGGGATCTCACCAAGGGCTTCACCTGGGCTCCAGCTCAGGCTCAAGCGCCACGCGCGCAGTGAGACAGCGAAGAGCCCTCTCACAAGAGCTGACGCAGCC
>NW_010431383.1:1100-1499 GCF_000710305.1 Buceros rhinoceros silvestris
TGAAATCACGCCAAGAGGGTGTCGAACAGGCTGCTGTGTGGCGCGGTACGGTCCGAGCAGGCGGGATGAGACAGCTCTGGGACCCTGCAGGGAGCAGCCCTCGAGCGGGAGGAGCTGCTGCTTGCCAAGGCGGTGGAGGGGGTGCCCTTGGGCAGAGGACTCCGGTCGCTGCAGAGCCCTTTCCCGGGAGCCGGCACCGCTCCACGGCCTCTGCTTTATCTGGGAGGGAGGAGCCGACCTCCAGGTCCAGCAGTGAGAGCTCTGCTTGATTCCAGACAGCGGCTCTGCGGCCCGGAGGGTAAAGACATGAAAACCCCTCGCGCAGGGCCCAGGGGGCTTCAGAGCCGGGGAGCCGAGGGCACCGGAGCTGCTGGGGGGAAAGAACGCCACCCCGCCCCG